>NC_142526.1:14727602-14830102 GCF_964205215.1 Stylophora pistillata
CCTGGGTCTCCGAGGATGGAACATCGTGGAAAGGAGATATGTTTTCGGACAGTTACCGAAGGGGTTTGAAGAAAGTTAATCTTTCAACTGCTGCGTTGAGTGTTCAAATTCTTGAGCTCGAAAGGCCACGGACTCTCTTCTAGTCCCTTGGTCATTGTCACTTCACCGCTTTTGTCCATTGTTGAAGACCAAGTTAATTACCTTTGATCATTGGGAATCGATTCTGCTTTCATTGGGGAAAACAAAACCAAAGACAAAGAAATATTGGATGGAAAGGGCGAGCTTGCTTTATTGTAAATGTCAGCTTAGTGGCAGGGTTATCTACCCACGTCTAATAAACAAAAGTTTCCACGTTTAGCTTTTCTTTTTAATTTTTCAAGCGAAGATTAGATTAGATTTTTGCCGGGCGTGCACAAAAAAATGCGTAAGCGCCAGTTGCTCGACATACCTGCGTGGCCCGTGCGACGAAATAGCTTCACGGGATTGGAAAAGTTTCAGTGACAGCAAATTATACAAAAAAATCTTGAAAGATTTAGGCTTATATCTCATCTAACGTTTAAAGCGACATATCAATGCTTGCAACCATTATGTTTTATACGAACCTCGCAAACTTTTAAACTCGTTCTCTTGTGATACCTGCGAGAGTATTCAGTATAATTTCCGGTAAGATTTCGCGGACAATCTGATCGATTTCTCTTACATTGTGTTGCTGAGACTGAAACTTTTCACCTCGCGCAAAGCTTCGTCGCACAGCCCAAACAAACAGAGCGAGCAACAGAGCTTGTTGAATATGTGCGTGTTAAAACACACGAAAGGACTCCAAACGACACTTCCCTCTGATTGGGCAGAAAAGCACAAAGATTTTCTGGCACCAATCAGATACCAGAACGACTGCGACCGTTTGGAACTAGTCTTGTAAGACAATGTCCCCAGGGGCTCTTCTGCCCTTAACTTGAAATCGACTCGCCGCCCCTGGGTCTCCGAGGATGGGAGGCACCAGGATATGGTTAGCCAAATGTTGCAAAATTCAACAACTTGCATATTTATATTCAACAACTAATATTTATGCTCAACAAGATATATTTTTATTCAACAGTTTACAGTTATATTCAACATTTCATATTTATGTTCAACGACACACATTTTCTTTTCATATTCAACCAAAATTATTTTTATTCAACAACAATATTTATTCAACTTCAATAGCTATATTTATTTTACTCAACAAAATTAATTGTTCAACTTCAGTCCAAAATTTTTACCCAACAAAAATAATTATTCAACTTCTACCACGCATAATTCTTTAATGACATACCTTCTATTAAGACTAAGTGTTCGAAAGTTCCCGGACATTCAAAATATCGTCATTCAGCAAAATTCCCCGCCCCTACCCCAGTTAAATACGCTGTATTGCGGACCCAGTGCCCCGACCATTAACACCCATGAATAGAGATGGCGTCGGAAGACGAATCAGGGCGTGATGTTAGGGAAGAACTGACACAAATTGTGAGAGAATGTGTTCGAAATGAGATCGCTCTTCAACGATCGGGAAGTAATACCTCGTTATTAATGAGAACGCGCGACCTTATAGCAAGTTCAGCAAGATCTGCGAGCCGAGAGATGACAAATTCTATCGCCCCGGGCATCGTTCCATCTTTTCCCGCCACAGCCACCCCGGTTCCTTCTTCTTCGTCTTCTTTTCACAAGGGAAAAAAGAGGCCCGCAGTTGCAACAAATCATCCATGGCGCCTCAAAGGTAAACAGGAGAAACAAATGAAACAAGAGTTACACCCAAAAGCTGTTCATCTCCTCGACAAGCCCGAAGATCTCGATGAAAATGGCTTTGTCCCTGATTACCCAGTTACCGACGATATGATTCTACTGAAAGGTTACTTTGAGCTGGGAACAGGCCAGTCGGAAAGCGAAATCAGAGAAAGCATAACAGAGGTACTGAAGCAGCGATTCCCTTTCGTAAGACCAGATCATTTTGACTTTGTTAAGCGAGAGCGCAACAAAGTAACTACCCCCGTTGTAGGAAAATCTCTTGAATGGAATTATAAACACGTGAAAGAGTTATGTGGCCAGGGAAAGCTTTATATTCGTTTAAATGTCTTAAAAGAAGTCATCGAAGCGTGTGATGAGCCATCACCCATAGTGACTAAAGGTGAGGACGATGAGGACTTGATGAAGTCACCTTTCTTCTCATCAGAATTGTCGATTAATTCCATATCCAAGAAATCTGAGAGTGCACTAGCGAATGCATCTGCAGAGAATGGAGCATTTGACCACGGCCTTACTAACATGGACAGTGCAAGTGTATCTGGGGCATGTACCTCTGCTGATTTGCTAAGCAGTAATGTGTCCTTTATTTCTAGTCGAAGCAGGCAGAGTGACATGGCAACACTAGGGGAACTGCTGCCATCTGTAAGTGAGGAAGACCTTGACTCATTAGTGCAGATCATCAACATCTTAGGAAATAAGTTAACAGGAAAAAGAAAGAAACTAGAAGTTGATGAAGATGATCTAATTGAAGATGCAGTGGCCTATTACAAGTCCATTCAGTTTGATGCTTCCTGCCCTTTAAGAATTATCTTTAGAGGGCAGCCTGCCATAGACAGTGGTGGAGTATTAAGACAGTTTTATTCTAACTTATTTGAAGGATTAGTACAGGGCAAGCTACTGCTGCTGTTTGAAGGAGAGGAAGCCCGCAAGGTGCCAAGTTACCAACCACAGGCCATCATGAGTGGAATGTTTGAAATGGTTGGGAAAATGATTGCCCATTCACTTGTGCAAGGAGGCCCTGGATTTCCATGTCTGGCACTGCCCTGTTTTTATTACCTTGTGACTGGAGATGTCATGTGTGCATTTGCATACTGTGATGTTTGGGATCTTCCATGTCCAATATCCAGGAACATAGTCTCACAGGTAAATGCTTAGTATGTCTTGAGTGTAATTTAAAGCAAAGCAAAGATTTACCTTAAAACCACAGTAAATCCAGTAAGTGTACACTGCACCTCATGGACACCCCATTAAACAATCCACTCTTTAACATGCCAAAGCAACCAGTATTGGTGGCCAATTTACCATTTCAACTTTGTTGATATATCCAAATTATTTCATTACTCCCACCGACGCAGCCCCAAACAGTTTCTTTCGAAACTATCAGCCAGTATTGGGTAAGCCATTACTAGAAAATTTATGTGGCAAGTGCTTTTGAAATGGTGGTTGTGGTCTAGGAGTTTTTGTACTTGATAGTATGGAAAAGTAGCGTGGAAAAAATGTGAAGGTGCATTAGTTTACAATCAAGATGCCCTGAGCATTGAAATGCACATGCATGCAAAAAATGTTTCTCATGAAGATTTCCTGGAATGGCTTGCTGAAAGGTGTAAAAGGGCCTACCTTTCACCTATACCTACTATTCAAATAATAAAACTTCTCCACCAGTACATGTACATTCTAGTCATGAGTAATGATTATTTCTATTTCTGCAAATTTATTGAAAGCTAATGGATGTCAACAGTTATGATGAACTGGGAGAGCTAGCCAAGAATGGTGAAGTAATTAATCTGATGGCTAATTGTGGAGAGACAAGTGTTCAGCAGGTAGAACTTAATTTACATTAAAAATATATGTTCTGTCATGCATGTCACCCCTGGCATTGCATAAACTATATTATTCATTCTTGAGATTGTGAAATAGCAAAATCATTGCAGGAATTTCCAGATGTACTTTTACACATGCACCGAGATTTCACTGCTGTCTTGAGTCTGATGGGAACTATTTATAGGATGGTTATACAGTAGCTCTAATATATCAGAAAATTTTCTGAGATGGTATATACATGGCAATTATATATCATTTTATGATTATAATGGTACCAGAGATGATATGGTCATTCCTTTCTCTCAAGTAAGACACCTCATTTAACAGTAATACACTTTCAGAAGATTTATATGGCTACATACTAAGTTTCCATCAATTTTATTCAGTTGATTAGTTTGAAGCCACCTAAGTGCCACCCTATTTGTTTGCTAAAATTTAAGAGAATTATGTTACATTCTATTAGGACATTGCTGTTAATGTCATAATTTTATTTCAGATGTCTACCAAAGGGAAAATAATCCAATCAATAGTCATGTATGAGGTCATTTCAAAATGTAAAATGGCTTTGGATCAGTAGAGAAAAGGATTGATCACCCTTGGTGTTCTTGATGAGATGTCAAAGCACCCACATTTGTTTGAGAGTGTGTTCACCTTTAAACCTGTTGAGCTGACACCAGCAATAGTCAGAGAGTGTCTCAAATATCCAGGTGAATTAAGTGACCAAGCACAGGAAATCAAGATGACGATGAATAGATTTGTTGACCAGTCATCAAGTGCCAGGTTGATGCAATTAATGCAGTATTGCACTGGAAGTAAGATGATGCCTTCAGTACAGAACTTTGCAATAAATGTAAATTTTCATTGTGAAGATTACATCTCTTCATCAACATGCACCTTTACATTGTTAATACCTGATCATTTCCACTCTTATGGTCTGTTTGAACTCTCTTTAAATTCAGCCTTTTCTTCATCTGGAAAGTCTTTTACCTCAGTCTGAACACTGTTAAGTGAATAGTCACGATTGACCTTATGGCCGATTTTGACTTCATTTACAGTGGTAACAACACACACAACTAATGTTGGTGCTGCTTTTCAGTAACTTTCTTTTCAATGTTGTGTTGTTTAATGCACTGATAAGTTTAGTTGTGTTACCTTTCCTAGCAGTATAACTGGTGTTTATGTTTGGTGCTTATTCCTGGGAATAATAGCCATAAATTTGTAATCTTTTGTCATACATAAAGTTCATTTTCTGATTTTATTATTGAAAATAACACACAAAACAAGTAATAAATGTGAATCTTTATTGAGTTGCTCTTTAATAATTATTGAAATAAGTGGATCAACCTGAACTATTGTTTTCTTCTTAAAATGCTTTGCATGGGCAAGTTATTAAAAATGGAACAGAGGTATAGAATAGGGGTGGAGAGATAGGGATGGGTCAGCTAGTTTGGGTAGGTAGTGCCTCAGTTTTGAGGACGTAGACTTCATCCGAAAAAAAAAAAAAAAAAAGAAGATATAATATGAAAGGTGGCTGGGACTTGTCATTGTAAGAAAATCAGTGCTTCATAGTCATTACCTGGCTATCTGAGTTTCATGATAATTTTAAGCAGGTTCAGTTTGAATGATGTTCCAATCCTCCATGTACCATAACAGTAAAATTCAAAACAGGTGTGTGTTGTACCATCAGTTTTTCCTTCAAAAGATACACTGATAAAACACAAATTCAGTTCTTAATCTCTCTTAAGATACCCTCCTGCAAGAAATGGTAGGGATTTGAAAAAAAACTCTTTGGGATTTTAACCTTGTCAATGTTGAATACAGCTATGTGTGGGATGATCCCCCGCAGGCATGTCTCATAGGCATTATTGGTTATCATCACATAACCCTAAGTGGCCTTTGTAAGTATTCATTGAGAACTATGGGTGGAAAGCAAGTTTTCTAGAAATTCAAGTGCCCTCTGGAATATATCTATTGCAAAAGCACTTGAATTCCCAAGTGGGTTGATCTCGTTTGACAGCCTAGAAATAATGTTATCTGGTAAATCCAAATCCACTTCATTGACTTGGACAGTAGACAGACCATCATCAGGTGGTGGTGGTGCATCAGGGTCAAAACCATACCACTCATGCTCATGCCCACTGATGTTAGCTTCACTTCTGACATCAGCTACTGCAGTAAGTCTTCCATTAACTCTGTCTATCATTCCATTGGACCAGATTTGTTCTGGACTCCAATTTCTTTCAGTTCTTATGGGGTGCTTATTCCAAGCCTCAACAAAGCTGTCAATTGCAGCATTAATTCTGGGCAAGTAGACATAATGAAGAACAAACAAATGTAGGGGTTTGGTAACATCAAGCAAACCAGACTCCTCCATGGATTTGAAAGTGTAGTAAAATACGTTACCGAAACATCGAAATACGTCTCGCCATAAACGCTCTATTCTCTGGTTACGAGTAGAAGTTCCAATAAGTACGGATCCACGATCATGGCCTCGAAATGCAGTCATACGTTCCCACGTCAACACGTTTTCTCCTCCATGGTCAGTTCGTATTCTAGAAGGCCACGAATACTTTTCAACACTCTGCAGAAAAAGACCTTCAACGGTCTCTTTTCTATTGTTTGTAGAACACTTCAAAAAACATATTAAACGAGAATAGCCATCTATGCAACCATGTATAACGAAACCTCACGTAATCAAACTGTGATGGCCGTCAATATGCCATAAACTGTTAGGGCCAGGCACTGAATAGGCTCTTCTGGAAACCACTGTTGCCCATCTTAAGCGGCAGTTGATCGGATCAACTCGCGAAATACTGGCTCTAATACGTTGTCTTTGAACATTAATACCTTTACTTCGCAAGTGGCCATGAACCATTGAATACCCCACAAGGCCTCCTTGTACGTTCATGAAAGCTCGCACAATTTCATCAAGATCTGTATTTCCTATAATTGTAAAGCCAGTTTCCTCGCTGATACCAAGCTCTCGTACCCGTCGCCACGGGGTCCAACGAGAGACGAGAAGAAGTTCTGCGATGTCGTTCCACTTAAATCCCAATGCTCTTAAGTGTAGCAAAGTCTCTTCATTGATCTCGTACTTTGGTCTCCCTGGTCCTCCGTTTACTGTACGTTCCGGTGAACTTACCAGATATACGGCTAAGTGAGTACAGTTTGGAGTATTCCTTAACCCCAGTTCTGTCAATTTTCGGCACCAACTGTGGAACAAAACCCTTAAATTTCCAGCAACCTCAGTCAACTCTCCTTTGCACTCGTTTACAATCAGTGACACGTTTTCGACAAATTTCGCCGCCGATTCTAAGCAATTGATCACCCTCTCTATAAATGGTCGGGAAATACTGTTTTCTCCCTCTTCACAAACATTTAACAAACTTATAACATCCTCAAAGCAACTGAAGAATGAACCTTCGTCCAGTGTTATGGCTGCCATTTTGATTTTTGGCGCAAATTGAATGATCGGGTTCCAGTTCGTAATCTTCGTATTGGAAGGGAATGGGTTTCATGTTTGGGGGTAGTTCGGGGGTAGGGGCGGGGAATTTTGTTGAATGACGATATTTTGAATGTCCGGGAACTTTCGAACACTTGGTCATAGTAGAAGGTATGTCATTAAATAATTATGCGTGGTAGAAGTTGAATAATTATTTTTGTTGGGTAAAAATTTTGGACTGAAGTTGAACAATTAATTTTGTTGAGTAAAATAAATATAGCTATTGAAGTTGAATAAATATTGTTGTTGAATAAAAATAATTTTGGTTGAATATGAAAAGAAAATGTGTGTCGTTGAACATAAATATGAAATGTTGAATATAACTGTAAACTGTTGAATAAAAATATATCTTGTTGAGCATAAATATTAGTTGTTGAATATAAATATGCAAGTTGTTGAATTTTGCAACATTTGGCTAACCATACCAGGAGGCGAGGTTGTCTTTTAGTTCACTGTTAACCGAGAACTACTGGAGACGAGGCCGAGCCTCAAGGGATCATGGGAGGCCAGGCCAAGTAAGTCTTTTCCGACTAGTCGAATCCGTTCAAACACGTGGGCCAGAAGTTGTGGTCCTTTTTATCTGTGGACTTGTGGCAATCACTTCGAAAATGGCGAAGTCCGATACTTCCAAGAGGGTAAGGAAAGTCTCTTTTCTCTTCTTTCCATATTTTTGAGGTTAGCTCCGAAGATAGATTTGGATTAAAGAGACAATCTGTTAGATTGAAATCAATGTAAACTGTAAGGCAACCAAACTTCAGAGTATCTTAAATCCTCCACATGCTTTTTAAAAAGCATATCAAGCTGTTTAAAAAAAGTGACAATTCCATTAGGTTTTAATTACAAAGCGAGCCTAAGAATATCAAGGGCATAGTGTCGCTGCAAACATGTTTCCCTGCGGCTGAGCACGTGTTTAAATTGCGCAACCACATGCGGCGTCAAGCTTCTTTTAAGTTTTGAAAAATTTTGGCTTTTATCGCAGGGAGGAAGGGTGATTATCAATTTTTTCAGCAACAGAAATATCGAGTTTGTCTTTTGAGCCAAACGGGCAAGGGTCAAAACCTTTTTGGCCATATACTTTCATTTTAAAATCAAGGATCAGTGTTCACGTAATCGGCTCGCGATTTCTACATCCTCGCGCAAAACAAGAGTAACTTTCATTTTCATTGTGTAGTCTCTCTTTTCATTATCTGTCGAACATTCAAATTTTTTTTGCGCTGAACCATCGCAATGTGATCTTCAATGCGCATGTAAATTCATCTTATAGAAGGAGAGAGGTAGAAAAAAGAGTTTGTAATAGGAACTCGTATTTCAATGGCCGTTTTCACACTAAAGGACGGACAAATCGTCTGGACGGACAAATCGACTGGCATTTGTTCGTCGAATTTAAATTTGAGAAGGCCATATGCCGAAAAGTTGTCTGTCTTATGAGCGCGAAGAGAACTGGCACTAGGTCGTGCTGTAAAGCAAAATGGCTGCTGCCATTCTCATAAAACCTTGCCGCCATTCCCATAAAACCTCGCTCTGTTGCCAGTCCCGTTTCCTTGAGGCGAGAAAATCAAACATTTCACCATCTGATATGAATTTAAGTCGTACTGTCGTCGACTTGTTCATCTCGACGGACAAATCGTCTTCAAAAAATTGTCTTTCCAGGCGGCCAAATGTCAGACGATTTGTTCGTCGAAAATTTGTTCATCCTCTTTTCACATCAGACGATTTGTTTGTCTAAGACGATTTGTCCATCCAGAAGATTTGTCCGTCGTCTAGTGTGAAAACGGCCATTAACAACCAGAAATTGAAAAACGTGGATAAACCTCTGAAGAAACACTGCAAGATTCTATTGATTTGTTGGCTGTAAGAACTAGAAAACACGTTTTGGTACCTAGATTTGCAACACAAGCTGCCCAGTTTGTGACCTGTGATGGTGGTAATGTGGGAAGTTGTAATATTTTTCACATTTGTTTTCGGTCTTAAGTCAGAGAAAATAATAATGACGATCTATTGAAATTTAATGTGCTCACAGGAGTTTTAAGCCTTGACATGTTACATGAACCTCTTAAAACCAAATCCAGCCATTGTGCTTTTTTCCAACGACAAGTGGTGTGGTCAGCAGTTTTGTCTATCATGCACATCTGTCTTTTTTCCTTCCTTTGGTAACTAACACTAAGAAACTGATAACTTTGGTGTGACTAGAACTGACTTTGAACAGCACTTAGTCACAATGTATGGCCATGTATTGGAGTTTGTCATTGTGGCATAATACACAAGGAGAACGATGATGAATATGAAATTAAAAACAAGCAGCCAATATGGTAGCACAAATAAAAAGGGAATCTGAAGCTGAAATGTCTACTGCAATTTCGACTTCAACTCAGCTTGATCTTTTTATTCAGGAAAAGGTAGTAAATGTGTCTAAAAAGCTTCACAAAGAAAAAAAGTCTAAGGCCAAGGAAGAGAAACCTCAAGCAATTAATGGAACAAAGAAAGTCAAGGTTAAAATCCAGAAAAAGCCAGGCAAAGGAAAACCAGAGAAGCCTCTTCCAGTACAGGTAGACTCGGACGTAAGTGAAGATATGCTGGTTTCCTTTGTTTTGTTTTGTTTTGTTTTGGCTTTTTGTCATATTGTATGTGATGATAAATAGGAAGCATTGGAAGGAAGATGTAACAGAACCATCACCTGAATTGAAGCATTAATATAGATGCACAAAAATTTATTTATTACTCTCTAAGTGTAATATTTGAAGATATTGGAATTATAATCATAGGTGAACTTGAGAGAGTTTATCTTTGTCTTGTTAAGATATCTTAAAACTTTTGAGCCTGCAAGTTGGGGTCTCTAGTTGGCCTGTCAGGCTTGATATTATCTGAAAAATGGCCAACTGGTCAGTGAATGATTGATCAAATATCTGGCAGTTAATTTAATATGGGTTGATCATTTAGAAATTGCTGTCTGGAATGCAAGTCAATCCCTAAGATACCTTGGTGTTCACCCTTTTATGACCATACAAAAGAAATCTTTCAGAAACTTTTCCTTTTTTATCTGAATACTATTTGTTGTTGGATTATTTGCTTCTTTGAGAAAGCATGATTTCAAATCTTTTTCAGCATTGCTCTACTGTTTATAATTTTGCTTCTACACTCATTTGTAGAAATTTTATCATAGGCCACTTCCTGATTTCTTAACATTTTTGCTTTTTATAAACATTTTTTATCCTTAACAGGATTCAAGTTCAGACGAGGATGAAGCTGCGTCAAGGTACTCATCAATATGATTGGTTGTCTGTTCAAACCTCCAAAGTCGATTCATGTGAAACCTCTTTTGACCCTTGCTTTTTAAAGTTCCTCTTTGTTAAACAGTTACTTGCTGAACTCAAGAAACATTCAATTTGAGTTGGTCTTTTGCAGCCTAACTTTAAGCTTTTAAAAATATTTAATCTGCATCCTACTGAGTCATGTAAATAACAAAAATACCCAGGACAGAACTAAAACTATTATGCAACTACTAAACAATAACTGATGCTACAATTTACTTTTTTGCATGTTGTGTCCAAATCAACTTGAAAACATCCTCTTGCTTAGCAGAAACAAGCTAGTTTGCATCATGGATGTGACAAACCATTCTTGAAACACCTTTGGCTAAATATTGAAGTTCCTAGGTAATGTTTCTCTCACTGGTGTACTAGAATTTGAAAGGGCTTGTACCCTGATCACCTAATCTTCCTCCTTATTTTTCAAAAATTAAATACATGTACCTTTTGTTTTATGGTGAATAATTACAATGTGGACTGTTGATGCTAGATTATGTAATTCTATCTTCAGAAAACAAGTTTACAATAAAGACCAAATAAAGCAAGGCATCACTGCAACACAAGTTGGCACATCAAGTGATGAGTCTTCTTCAAGTGATGGTGAAACAGCCAAGATGGTGAAACCACAGCAAACTAAAGCGCAGTCTTCAGATTCTTCTGATTCTTCAGATGAAAACAAGAAAACAAAACCTACCAAAAGGAAGAAGCTTAACAAGAAAACAGAGCAAAAGAAGTCAAATGGGAAACTAGCTGGAGGAGTGGCTGTCAAATCACTTGCCCACTCAAGCTCTGATTCATCAGAGGAAGAAGAAAAAAATCCTTCAAACTCAGAGCAGTTAGTGAAGAAACCTAAGAGAGTATCATCAGAATCCAGCTCAGATTCCTCAGATGAAAAGAATAGAAAACCAAAAGCTGGAAGAGAGAAAGGGATGAAAAAGAAAATATCACAGCTTAAAACAGCTTCTTCTGAATCCAGTTCTGATTCTTCTGATGAAGAAGAGGAAAAAACAAAAGCAGTCCTAGAGATTGAGAATAACAAGAATGCAGTCAAACCCAAAGCAGCAGCTTCTGAATCCAGTTCCGATTCATCTGATGAAGAAGAGGAAAAACTAAAAGCAGTACCAGAGATAAAGAATGAAAAGAAGGAAGTCAAATCCAATGCTGCAGCTTCCAAATCCAGCTCAGATTCTTCTGATGAAGAAGAAAAAAAACCAAAAGCAGTACCAGAGATAAAGAATAAAAAGAAGGAAGTCAAATCCAATGCTGCAGCTTCCAAATCCAGCTCGGATTCTTCTGATGAAGAAGAAAAAAAACCAAAAGCACTACTAGAGATAAAGAATAAAAAGAAGGAAGTCAAATCCAATGCTGCAGCTTCCAAATCCAGCTCGGATTCTTCTGATGAAGAAGAAAAAAAACCAAAAGCAGTACGAGAGATAAAGAATAAAAAGAAGGAAGTCAAATCCAATGCTGTACCTTCCGAATCCAGCTCAAATTCTTCTAATGAAGAAGAAAAAAAAACAGAGTCTAAAAATAAAAAGAAAGAATCAATACCTAAAGCAGCTTCAGAATCTTACCCTGATTCTTCTGATGAAGAGGAAAAACCAAAAGTAGTCACAGAGGTAAAAAATAAAAAGAAAGAAGTCAAAACCAAAAAAGCTTCTTCTGACTCCAGCTCAGATTCCTCAGATGAAGAAGAGGAAGAATCAAAAGTAACAAAAATACAGAAAGGAAATAAAAGTAATGAAGTGAAAGGTAAAGAAACATCTTCTGATTCTAGCCCAGATTCTTCTGATGAAGAAGGTGGACAGAAAGTAAATAAAAAAGGAATTAAAAAATCTAGCAATTGGGTTGTAAAGGAAACAAATGAGGAGATGGAGTCTGATTCGGATTCAAGTAGTGAGAGTGAAGATAAACAAGCTGTTGAGGAGACAACCCAGGCCAAGAAACGGAAAAGCAATTTTCCTGATGACGAGGCATCTGAATCAGCCAAGGCCAAGAAATCCAAGAAGCTGAAGGTAGACACGAAGTATATGCACATTTGTCTAAAGTTTTAAAACTTAAGGATGTTTTAAATTACCTACCTTTGTGACATCAATTTTGTCAGTCATCTATTGTCAGTTGACCAACTACTCGCATAATCAGCTGCCTTATTTGGCCATCTTGCTAAACAATATATGCAGGTGCATGTACACAAACAAATGCATGTTATTGACACTGGTTGAAAAAAAAACTGGAAACTAAAAGAGCTAAGGTCATGAATAAAAGCTGATGTTACTCTGAATTTACAAAGTTTTCTGTAAGACTGCCTGATATTTTGTGTATTGTGGATGGGATTGAATAAGAGAATTTATCAACAAAATAGGATAATGTTTCTCCAGTGTGCTCTGTGTATCATTTTGTCATTATAGTTTATTGTCAAGTTTCACGGTCAGATCATTTTGCATCATGGTTAGATCATTGCACAAAAACCTGTAGGTTGTATCAGATTATATATCATCAAAATGTGCCAATTTACTTAAACACCAAAAGAAACCCTCTCTTTTAGTGGTAATGTCCTCTGAAATTTCTCAGATATCTGCATTAAAAAGGAAAATCCGTAGTGATTAGTTGAATTTATTGAAAGCAAAAATCCAACATATGTGCATTAACATAAAGGTAGACCCAGTCAAACAATTCCAAAATTACTCTGATCAGCACTTTTCTTAGTGAAATGTGGATTTGTCAATAAACTGAGTGAAAATTTCATTTCTCCTGTTTGTTTATATCATATACCAGGTCTACAGGTGGTTATATAAAACAGGCATTCTGTAATGTAGTGAAAAATCATTTCTACACTGGGTGTCAACTTATCTTAATCCAGAACACAATAAGCCATAATTATTTGTATTTTGTTAGTAGTGACTATTATTAGATGAAACTGATCCAGCATTGTTCTTCAGTTAACAATTTCCCTAATTAAATGTGAAGTTAATTCTTATAATCTCTGCTGCACATTGTTTTTATTCACCTCTATCACTGTAGTAACAATATTCAATTCTATACATAGGCTCATATGTTCATTGACCACTCAGCTAGTCAATAATGACAATTGGTGTATCGCAGAAGATCAGTGCCCTTGTTTTTAAGTCAGTGCAATCATTACTTTGGAAAGCTAAGAGATCGTTTTATGAGATGACATTTCCTAGGGACCAGTGTTACATCAGTGTTTTATCTTTTCAGGAGCCTGTGACAGAAAATGAGGAAGGATATAAACAAAAAAGAAAGGCTGACACTAATGGTGAAGATAGTGGAGGCAAAAAACTTAAACAAGATGGTGATGTTACTGAGAAAAGTAAGTTTAATTTATGTAGTGAAGTAAATGCTTGTTTTTCATGCTGCAATTTTTTAAAAAGTTCAGCCCCAGTTCAACTGTTGCATGCTTCGACAGAATTACGTAGGATGTGCTTGTTGGCCAGGCCTACAGTGTCCATCTACTTGCCAAGGTGTTTTGATAAATGAGGCTAAATGAAGTTTAGGTAAGGTTAAAATCAAGGCACGATGGTCAGCGGAGGGCATGCTATGGGGCGCCCCCTTTGCAATTGCAGGGTCACGAGGTTTTCAGTACGTTTTGAGATCGTTGCGGATCCTAACGTGAGCTGCCTCTTGTGCTCCCACCCTCCCTCCTCTATGGCGGGCCAAGAGCAGGTAAGTATAAAACAATTCCACTGACTTGTCAGTGTGACGGGTGCCAGGGGGGTGGACCGAGGTTGTGTCGCCATAGTAACCTCCCTGCTGTGGGTAGTCAGCGCAACTGCCACAGTGCTACGGCACCTTCCTCCAAGCTCATCAGTGCCGATGAGTTTAACCAAACCTCTTTATTCCTAAGGTATACCTAAGATGCCTTTACTTTGAAGTAGTAACATGATTTCACTCACCAACATTATAGCCAAGACATTGTCATTAATATTATTATGATTATTACCATTACAACAGTTACAATTACTTTTTTAGGCAAGCCAGTTTTATTGTTGTTATTACTGCAATTTAATGTTGAAGAAAATGTATAAAATGTTTCAGTATCACTGTTTATTGGAAATTTGTCGTTTGACACCACTGAAGAAAGCCTTCAGGCTCTGTTTGAGGACAATGGTGTGACTATAGAAGAAGTGAGGATCATTTCGAGAGATGGAATATCCAGAGGGTAAAGTTATGTTCCATTTTTACACATCTTTTGTATGGTTATGTACAAATGCAAAGTATGCTTAAAGAAAACCAGGAAAAGCTGAAATTGTATGACCTCAATAATGTGAAGTAAAAGTCCTGTATAATAGATATGCGGCACCCTGAATTTAGCGGCTCAAATTTTGGAAAAAAAAAGTTCTATAAGTCTTACCCTCAATTTTAGCACTTTAATCTAATGAACATCGTTTCAACCAACTTTGACATATGATTGATCTTTTTTTGGTATTTGTTGACAGGAATTTCATCGTTCAACACCGTTGATTTGTTTTTGCTATGTTTGAATTTCAGATTTGGCTATGTCGATTTTTCAAATCAGGAAGAAAGTCAAAAGGGATTGGAACTTGATGGTTCAGAACTTGATGGTAGAATGTTAAGAATTAATTTAGCCGAGCAAAGACGCAACCAAGGTGAAAAAGGACAAGGTAACTCCAGGCGTGGAGGTGGTTCCAACAGGGGCCGTGGTAAAAGTACTCCATCGACCACCTTGATATGCCTTGGCTTATCTTACAACACGGATAATGACTCATTAAGGGGAGCTTTCCCAGACAGTGTAAGCGCACGAGTCATTACAGATAGGGACACTGGCAATCCAAGGGGGTAAGATTCTCCACCTTTTTTTAGTTTTTATTTATCATTCAGTATCTTGACTGTGTTGACCGAATGAGGTTGTTAGGAGAAAATGTCCAACTGAGACCATGCTGTAATGACCAAGCATTATCAAAGTCATTGCAGCAGTGCACGGAATGAAATGTACCCATAGATACCAAGCCCCTAAGCAGAAGAAAGCAATTACTTAACATTCGGTGCTGCTCAGGTCTGTATAATTGTAAAGAAAATGCGGTTCTTGTTTTTAAGAAAACTATTGTAACAGTGCATTTTTCAGAATCATAATGTTCGATTTTCATTATTTCTTTCGACAACAAAATGTCTTTTTTGTGAAAAGGTACTTAGCACTTTGTCTTTCCTTTTGCATCCATTGTCTTTGTTGTAATTGATGATCAAATGTTTCTGTTGTAAATCATGCAAATCCCTTTGTCCCACTGCCTCTTTTCAGTTTTGGGTATGTGGAGTTTAACAGTATCGAGGATGCACAGTCTGCAATATCTTCAATGGAAGGACAAGAACTGGACGGGCGTTTCCTTCGACTTGATTTTGCAGAGCCAAGAGGCTCCACACCTAGGAGTGAAGGTGGTAGAGGTGGCAGTAGGGGTGGTCGAGAAGGAGGAAGAGGTGGCTTTGGAGGCAGAGGGGGCTTTGGAGGCAGAGGGGGCTTTGGAGGCAGAGGGGGCTTTGGAGGCAGAGGAGGAAGAGGTGAGTTCATTTCTTATTTTTTACCGGTAACTCTTTTATTTTACCTCAAAGGAGCTTTAAAGTTAATTTTAAGTTTTTTTGGCACCTTTACGGTAAGGTCTTTCACATGTCACCGAAGGGGAGATGAATATGATTTAATTATTTACAAATTATTGTAAGTAGACAGCCAATTTGGTTATGTAGCATACCTGTGGTGATAAATGACCGTGTAGCGCGACGTACGATAACACCGAGAAGTTGAGACTATTTGCCAAGTTATTATTTTTCTTCCATTAATGACCACATGACGATACTCTAAGGATCACTTTCTCTGAATATTGATTGTGTATGATCCCTGTGCTATTGTGCGTGTCACAAGAACGAGGTCTGTTCTCTAAACAGAAGTACTCTGTTAAGCGATCTGATTTCTGTTTTATGTTTGTTTTAGGGCGAGGAAGAGGAGGATCTCCCTTTAGCGCTGCACGTAAAGGAAATATTCAGGAATATAAAGGGACAAAGATCTCTTTCGATGAATAGATGACTTGTACATTTGACCAACTTTACCATATACTATGTAAAAAGTTGGAGGCTATAGAGTATTTGTGCTGCTGTAGTATGGCTAAGTGTTATTCTTGGCCCATTCCATCTCTGTGTTAACACCTTTAGTAATCCCTTTTTTAGAGGTATGATTCTTATCTGCACAGAGTAAATTTATTCTTTTGTTTGCTAAATCATGCACAAACCCAAAGACAACTGAGCAGAATGTATATTAATTATTTATATCAACGAGAACTTAATGATTACACTCGTCATTTTAACATGTTGGTATTTTACTTTTTTTAAATTCTCTCTCGTACTTGTTATTCGTTGGTGATCTGAGTGATTTGTGAAAAAAAAAGCATTGCGTTTTTCCTTGTCATTATCAGAAATTCAGTGCCTGAAGTTTACTGCCACTTGTGAATAATGGCATAGCCAAACAAGTCTCCTCGTTTCCAGTAGCGGAAAGTGGAAATAGTAAATGAAATCATCTTTGCTTTTGTTGTTTTGATTGCTTACTTTTATTCACTCTCTAAACGTTCCACTGAGAGACTTTTCATAGTTTGTACCTGAGATGGAGAACTCTGTATGTATGAAAGTGTCCCTTTCAACACCGCAGAAAGTTTCTAAAGTGTATTAAAGTAGGTTGAATATTATTGACCTCTGTGTTTTGTAACGCAATTGGGTATTCAGTAAAGTATGATTTACTCTGAACAGTTTAGAATTCATTGCTACTTAGTATTTAGTAATAGTATCAGCATCTTTACCATCAAGACGTTTCCTTAGATGTCAGTGTTCTGTGCCTCTGCTTCATAGAGGAAGATCCTCTTAACACAGACCCTCAATAAGCTGGTCGTAGTCGAGTTAACGGTGCCTTAATAAAAAATGTGTTTTTTTGCATGAATCTCGTGCTTGAACCTCCCTTGTACATGTTTGGTCAGCTGTCAGAAACGTAATTCCAGGGCGAATTGGCTGATAGTCATCTTCATCAATACTCGTGCATTGTTCCTTGATTGATTAAAGGAGCTTTGATGCAGGTAGGTTGGCTGTTAGAGCAAGGGTTTCAGCGGAGTCAAGGTCAACTGGGTGTTTGAAGCCCTTTCGATCAAACCGTCTGCCATGCCTCTGGTTTCACCCAGTTGTCGGAGAAAATCGTTCCCGACAGTGACAGCTAAGAATGGGGAAATTGAATCACCTTGAAGTAAAACTGCTTTCGTTTGTACTTTCGTAGAGAAGAGGGGTCGGTAAAAGATCCTTGATGCGATCGATATTGGGGAGATTATCATTGGTCAATCGTGTAATTCTTAGGCAAAAGCAAATAATTTATCCCGGTTGTAGGGAGAAAGCAGGTGGGTTGTTTCCCCTAGAGGTTTCATTTCAGAATTCAAGTTGTTACCTTTAAAAGAGATGTTTATTTGGTTTTCCATGTTTTTCCCTTTATATGCTTGCAGGAATGTAGTTTGGACAAGGTTCTTGCATTTCTGATCTTTTAAAAGGCCAGCCAGAGTATCTACACGTGATCTGAAATGACACGGATTTGACCTTGCGAGTGAACCCCTTGCTCGGATGAAGGACTAACGCTTGAAATTGACGTTAGCTTTAGAAAGTGTTTACGGTAGCCAATCGACATTATCAACTTGGGTGGTAAAAAACAAAATTTTCTTTTAATACATCCCACCGACGTAGCACAAAGTTTCTTTAGAAACCTTCCTCCTTTTCGATAACTAAGGGCTGATCAAACTAGTTCACCACATTACTTTAAGCCTCTTACTGACTTGTTTTATGACATTTCTGCATGAATTTCTCGGGCTGTGTAGGTCCGCTCTTGGAATCCCCCCATGATAGAGCTTTGCATAACCATGAATCATTATGAAATGACTAAGTGCATTGGTAGATAGGCGGCGGAGCAGGGGGGGATGGGTGAGCGCTCCCACCCCCCTTTCCCCACACGTTTTGGTGCCGAACATATCACTAGAGCGGCATAAAAATGGCAAAATATTCAATAGCGTGATCTTTTCAAAAATTCTTTCATTGGTGACATCGCACTTGGCGTAATAACGTGTTGTTAAACTATTTTTGGAATAGCTACGGCCTGTGCTCGAGAAGGTTATCAATTGCAGCAATTCTCCATTCAACGAGACAGCGTGTCGATTGGAATTTAGACATGATTTTGAACTAATTCAAATGTTGAGCTGAAAGATTTTAGACTAATGAAAAAGCTGAATGTTATTCAAAGAGACCAAGAATGTAAATTTTGGATGAGTTGCAATAGGTCTAAATTACTTTAGGAATGTGCGAAAAATGGTCTTGCCTTCGAACTGACATAGACCGTGGCAGGCTTGAGCACCAGCTTCGCCTCCTACATGGTGCACTAAGAACTGCCCTGACCAGCTGACTGCCCGAAGTACGTCAGGTTAATATAAATACCATGTGCGAAGCTCCTGCCGCCAAAACACTGTTAGGACTGGGTGAGAGGTCCACAAACTCTTACGGATGTGTTTGACATTACCTGATGCTGGCATCAGCGACTTTACAGCGCACATTTTCTGTAAACACTGTAAAGATTGTAAAGTGGTTTTCTTGTGCAAATGAACAACACAAAGGGCATTTTGGAAAAAAAATTGAGTAGGGTATGCGCATGGCTGGATGAAAGAAAAGCCCCACGATTCGTAAACGCTCCGCCGCCTTTGTGGTATCCATTTACCTTACATCTTTCATGTTGATAGGTTCTCTTGGTTTACAGCTGTTTCGAGATCGAAGGGTTATAGAACACAAAGTGAAAACCTACAAGACGATGCCGTAAGGTGTTGTGGTGTTTTAGCCAACTGTGAGGGTAGTCTTTACATATAAGTATACATACAGTGTATCTCCTCGTTCTGTGACGTAAAATTAACGAGAACTTCCGTTGTCGGTGGGTATGTCTGATAGGTCTCTCAGGTAATTACGTAAACATAGTTCATTCAAAGCATATGTTTGTGACCTGCCCATTCTGCAGAACTTTGAGGTTAAGTCTAAGAGATGTCAAGGCCAGCATGACTGTATATAACAGTGCTTTATTGCATCCATAAGGCTACATGGCAATAACTGGTACTAATTAAGATTTTCCATGCGGAAAAAGTACTAGTATGATACACATACACTAGTTTGTGTATTGGAATAGTTCGTTTTGCAATGATTTGCAACTAATAAACCACCGTCTATTCATCATCACCGTCATCCTCATCGTCACCGTCATCCTCATCATCACCGTCATCCTCATCATCACCGTCATTCTCGTCATCACCATCATCACTATCGTCGCTATCATCCTCATCATCCTCATCATCCTCATCATCCTCATCATCTTCATCATCTTCATCGTCCTCGTCGTTCTCGTCAACACTATCATCATCAAGATCATCATCGCTACTGTCATCTGCGGCGGCTGAATCATCTTCTTTTGTGTCAGCGGCAGCATCAGTGCTAGCTTCCTCTGCTGCGGGCTCAGTCTCACTCTGGGCTGGATCATTTTCAGCTTCAGATGGTTCAGCTACGGCTGGATCAGTGGCATTGGCACTTTCTGGAACGTAGTTACGAGCCTTATCTTCATGGGTATCTAATAGCATGATATTTTAGGTATAAGATCCATAATGCTCTACAAACCACTGAAAATACTCGACAAAAATACAGCTGGGATATTGTGCTCGTCAACAAAGTGCGTACCATAGGGCATAGCTGTATCACAAGTTGAGTGTTTCTTTTTCAGAATCGATTAGAAACGGAACTTAACGAAACCTTACGAAACTGTTATCTTAAAGTTTATACCAGATCGTTCATTTCACTCGCATATGAACTGCTAACTTACCAGTTGGCATGGACTGTACAGCAGCGAAAACGGCAATCAAAGCCAATGCAATCAGGAAGTTCCTCATTTCGTAGCTGGTAAATTTCTAGATGAATCTAACAGAGGAACATTAAGTTAATATGATGGCAATGCTGAGTAAAAAGGAACCAAACTAACAAAAGAACAAACAGAACTTCCTGACTAGTAAAATCAAGGTTTCTCTGTTCCAAGCGTCCAGTTGGTGGAAAGAAGCGCGATAGTAAACGGTGAGGTGGTAGAAGAGGAGTGAAAAAACGAGGGAGGTTGGGTCGAATCGCTTAACGACCCTTACCTCGCATTTTCTTTTTGTGCGCGGCCGCTTCCTTCACGTGTTTGCTATTTTGCTTACTTTTCTTACTGAACTCCTTGAAAAGGCTTAAATCGAGAAGCAACTGTTTATGGTGTTCTTCCAAAAATGTAAGTGCCAATAATACTATGTGCACAATTATAAAGTGGGAAGGCTGTTTTTCCAGTCGGACTGGAAAAACTGGCTCGAGATCATGACCTACTTAGTCAATAGGTATTTGTTTATGCAAACACTAAGTCTTGCAAATTTTGAAATAATGTTAGAACCTGTATAAAACACATTTACATGTAAACCATAAGCGCGCGTTGAGGGCTACAAAACTATTTTATCATAAAAACTCTTTATTTCATTCGTGTCAGGAAAGAGACTGGCAATTCATCGAAAACTGTGACTCATTTTCTCATTTCTGTTATATTTTATGCTTAACTCTGCCATGAGCATTTGCGTTCTCTGCAATGAAGCCCTGTTAAAACAGACCCGGACGGACCGAACTGGCCACGTGATAAATGCGGGATGTTTTGTATACCTGGCCAAACCAATATTTGAAGTAATGAGCACTGAAGCGTGAAGGAATGTAAAAGAAAAACTTAGGCATAAGCAGAAAAGAAAGTTAGTGTTACACATTTTTTAAAACTTGTCTTTTCAATTTAGAAAGGTAGACCGAAGAGACCGTAGGTTAGCGTTGTGAGGAGTCATGGTGGTTAATAAGACCTGATATGTGGACGTTAGTCGCTTAAAACTGAGCCGGTATCTGGCAAGGTCTTATTCTGTCAACACTTTTTTTACTTAATGTTATTCAATTCCAGCTTATGAGAAATTCAAACAACCAGAAATCATATGAAAGATTGAGTGACAAAATGTCAAAACAAAGCGAAAGAAAGATATTGAAATTTTAACGATTTTAATCGACTGGGGAACTGTTCTTTTGAAACTTATTTTTACCTTTCCTTTAATGTAAAAGTACAAAAAGTAATAAGATTTTTTAACGTCTTAATTAACCCCACTTTTAGATGTACCACTGTTTTGCCCCTCATAATTTGTTATATCGATGACCTCATAGTTAATCGGTTCACGTTTCAACCTAAGACTTGGGCCGGTTACAAACCCCCTCTCCCAACTTGGTTCCCTTTTTTTGTAAGTTTAACCGTTCTGAACTCGGCCACTAGAATGGAAAACAACGTCCACTTCTAGCAAGAAACTTGATGTTCATTATCTTCTTAACAGTATCTTAAACGCAATGTCGTAATGACTGATCAAACTGATAAAGTGTTACTAATGAATACATGATAAATGTTTTTAGACGTTAAGCGACTCAGTATCATCTGGCACAGTTATGTGCTGCAACACCAAAACAGTTACAGAAAATTTTAATTGAACCATTGAATCGTCGTTTGGAATATATTACAAATGAACCTCTAGTTAAACTTTGCTTAACTGCCTTATGTGAAGCTATTATATCACCCGAACTTTGTACTCGCTTCTACGATGAAATCCCCACTCGCTTGATTAAAATATCAACGCCACTGAAAGCCAGGTCAGAGCCAGTATTAAAATAACAGAAGACAATTTATGAATAAATGTGATTAAAATTAGGTAAAAAAAGGTTTGTATAATGTATACACGAAAGTTAAGGATTTACCTTCTCCCGCAAAAGTTGCACCTTGCACTTGGTCTTCAATTCTTCGAATGGTGTTGGACTCACAGACAGACGCCTTTTGTTCCAGTTTATTGTTGTATATAATGATGTAAGATTAAATGGTCGAATGGCCTTTATTCTAAAATATATATGGTTATTTTATTCCCCGCTGCCAATAACTAAACTCAAAATAAACATTTTTTTTGATACCCTGAAAGAGAAGTTCAAATGTCGATGCAGCTTGGCATTCCGTTTTTCAACATGACAACAAGTTTCTTATCCCCAGAAACGATGTAAGATTTTCGACATAATTTTCACCTGCCTGCATCAAGGGTTTGTTAAAGCACCCCTGAACAGATTTTCATCTCTCAATAATTGTTATTTTGTTTCAGTTTTGAGAGCAGGTTAAGACAAGTGATAGGAGTTTAAACAAAAGAGGTGCAGTTGATAATAAGGTTCGTTGATGTGGAAATGGCTTACTACATGTTTAAAACTTGAACAACCTATTAAGACGTCTTTAATGTTCCTGAAAAGCTATCTATAATAAATGCTCTCTTGCAGTCCAAAGGAATTGACAAGAATCAATCTATGCAGTAAAAGTTGGTAGAAGTTAAATTTTTAATAAATAACTTCTTTTGATAAAGAGGAATTGTTTAACTAACACCAGTGTTTATCAATGCCACCAAGCGAATTCATTTATGGTAGCCAATCGAATTTGGCCAACTCTCTATTACCGTTGCAAAACCAAGATGAGATATGAAGAAATAGCCAAACACTACCGGTGGTTTGGTGAACTGTGTCAAGGACCAAAACAGTGAATTATAAACATAAATCAACTTTTGAAGCTCAAAAATTGGCCTCATAGAAATAATTTAAACGAAAGTCAGTGACAAATTAAAATTGATATTTAACGGCCGGGGACTGATTGCTCTGTCCCTGGCTAGAATAGCAAACGGACTCCTCGCCATATATGGGTAAAACTTTACGTCTAATTTAGGTTTCGTTCATTCAATCATAGGTCGTTAGTCTTTCTTTGAAAATAAATCAGTTTTTCAACTGCAGCCCTCTAGTTTCGAACTTGACCTACTGAACTCAAGCTAAGTAGGGATTAGGTTAGAGGAAAGGACATCCACTATATATCTTTTTCTTGGTGTTTGTTACATTTGCATCAAGACGAACAAACTGTTTCATTTAACGTTACAATTAGTCATTATTTTCATTCTTCTGGGTTCGTTTATGACAACATAGTTCCAAGAAAAAGAGGAGGTCAGTGATTTCCTGAATCCGAGACCCGCATGGATGGAGAATAATTTTGGCAAAGGTATTATTCTGTTATCTATAAGGAGTGTAAGAACGTTCAGGTGTTATTAAAGATAAATAAATCACCATTTTCGGAGCCTTTTTTAATGAAGATTGTATCAGAGACCCTCAGAAGGAATTTTGAACGTTCAACGCATGGAATCCCTGGGAGACTTTTCGCATCCAAGAAAATCTGAACAAAGGCCATTGATGAAAACAGAGAAGCTGCCGAAGACGCTAGGAAGACCTATCAAATCATACAAAATATTTGATAACTTTTCAGTATTAAAACATCAGAGTACTGTTGCTGTACTGCGAGACAAAATGAAAATAAGAAATGCACGGTGGAATGAAAATCCATTGGGGAACACTATGCCATTTTTTTTTCTAGTAACCCTTCGTGATGCTAATATATTAATGAGCTTCCGAAACCTTCATGGTGATAATTATTCGTTTTCGTCACAGCAAACATTTCAAATAAAATTATCGTATCTTTGTTACGCTATCACTTTCTTTGACTAGCTTCATCCTTAAGAACCAAATCAAAAATCCCAGCGAATAGCCGTTTGATTCCTTGAATGAAGAACTGAAGACCGATGCACGGACCAGTCGAAAGCAATACCTCAAGGTCATGTTTGTACTGGTGACCCCGACTCATATTTGATAAATGAAGATTAGAGGTTTCGACACGCGGTCCAGTTTTTTTTTTTTTTTTTATTTGTTACGGCCTAACGGACAGTTTTCTCAAACTATCGAAAAGCCAGTCGTTGAACGAAATTTGAGGAAAGGGAAATTCATTCCGGAGCTACTTAACAATCCGTCATTAGCGGGGTCAATCGCGTGTGATATCAAAATCCGTGTTCAAATATTATGATAGAATGACCATTCACGAAACTGAAACTTAAATGTCATTTTTCATCACTGCTAAATGAGTCGAGCCTTCTATGGAGAGCTGTACAGCAGGCTCTATGAGTACGTCCATACAGGTCAGTAGCAATTACTCACTTTATCGGGTGCATTCCATGAGCTTCAAGTAGAGACTTTCGCGGGCTAAATGTGTTTTAGCCCGTTTGCACACTATTTACCCGTTTGGCGTAGTTGTTCAGACTGTTTTAATGTTATTCTTTTCAGTGTTTATTTTCTCCATACCGTCTAAAGTGAAGATAATTGTGATACAATCTATGCTCTTGAGCATCTATATGTTTGGACCCTTAGCAGAGTAATTTTAACCCTCGCCTCAGTAGCAGGTCATATATGCTACATTGACTCTGAATCGGGCCGGAAATATATTTATACCCGCAGACATAAACTCTGTTGTTTATTAGCCCCAATACACTTTCGAAAAGCTTGAGAAAACGTTATAAAAAATACAGATTTCAACGGCGAAAAGCAAAAAGGGGAGATTTTTTCTGAGAAGAATGGAACTGTATCTTCAGGTCAACAGATATAAAAAAATTAAACCGAATCATTAAGTTTACAAGTTGACCTGGACTGAAATCGAGGAGGGAAAAGAATGGGACACTGAGTGAATAGCAATTACAGTGTAAAAAGAGACAATCAGTGCCCTGTGATATGATATATTTGATGGGTAAATTAAGGTGCTGGTACAGTTTACAACCAAAAATGAATAACTTTAAAATCCGTTATCCTTTCAAAGTCGACAGTGACACCATCATGCCTGACTGGCTCGTATCTTTTGATTATATATGGTACCAGAATGATTACATATACAGTAAGCTGAAGGTATGATCTTGCTTTTACGGTCATACTTAGTCTTAAGCAAATCCTGCGCAACCCGTTATTAACTTAGGCAATATAAGGCTGCCATCGCAACACATATATGTCATCGTGTTATACATCAGTGATCCACAACATTGTACGCCAGGAGCTCTTGGATATATAAAACCCTCGCAACAAAGCTGGGTAAGTGTATTGTAGGAAAAGATGACTTGACCCTGACTGGCACAACAGGCTGAGTAAGGTGAGACTTTAGGGACAACATGATTTTCGCAGCACAATTGATTATGAACATCATATGCAGTACTTCCGCAGCAAGCTGAGAAATTTCCCACCTTGGGAACAGGACGACCCTCACAGCAGAGCTGAGTATCGATATCATATGCTTGCGAGCCGCAGCAAACTGAATTAATCCCTGGTTTCATGACTACATAGCTATCACAACATATTTGGGTAGCCATATTGTATATGTCACTCCCACAACAGGCTGATTGGACTCCAACCATTGGTAATGGGGTAGTATCACAACATAATGTGTTATTTGCATCATATGGATCACTTCCACAGCAGGCTGGTCTCTGGAGTCCAATCTTTGAATGTGGGTTGGCATCACAGCATATCTGGATTAATGGACTGAATACGCTGCTACCACAGCACATGCTAGCTTGGCCTGGTATGATGGGGACTATATTATCATCACAACACAAGGCAAAACCTGGATAGTAATATTGGTTTCCGCATATTGCCATTTGCCGGCGAAATCTTGACACTCCTTTGTTTGGTCCTGTTCACGACAAAGATTAAAGCAATATCAGTACACACTTTAAATTATTTTTTAAATTCTTATATTTGAATGGCTTGAATTGTCTTTGACGGTCTTTTTCTCTAACATTTAGCCCGCTTTCACATATTTTTTTCCGAGACTAGAAATGCTTTTTCATTTCTGTTTTCAAGGGATCTGGCCTCAGGCTTTCTTTCTCTTAGTCTAGCAGCATGGCCATAGTATCACTTTTATGGCAACAAATCAAATGAGCGAGCACTGAAATGTACTGCACAGTCCGAAGTTATAGATTTCCTTCTTTTTAACCCATTTTTGCATTTTGCATTTGTAAGGTCGGAACTTTCACTATGAATCACTGTTGACGCTTTCTTAACAGGAGTCCTTTACTCTCTTTTTTTCTCTTTCTCTTCGTGTCTTTATGCGTCTTTATCCGTCTGTCTCTTTATCTCGTCTTTCTCCCTCTCTTTCTCGCTTTCTTTAATGTGTTTTGCTTTACCAAAGATTGAACCGAAATACTGCTTATTTTTACAGGTGGTGTTTGTTTACTCAGTGTTAAATATCGACAGAACAAATCAAAGCTTTTTGGCTTAATGATTTTAATTCTTTCGTAATAAAAGGAGTCCCACTAATGAACGTTGAGTCATGCAGTGATCCATTTGCAGACCGATCCCTTTTTCTTGCTAGGATTGAAGATTTTGTCTAATGTATCTGAATGCTTATTAGCAGAAAAGGCGTCGAGACAAAGACTGAGTTGAAAAAAATTACACAGGAGAAAGTGCAGCCGCGAAATGACGAAGAAAGGACGACACGCACATAGCCTGTTAGCAGAAACAAATGAAATTCTTGTCAAAAAGAGAGATCCCATCGGGAAAACTGTCTTTTGGATCTTGCTGTGAATCTATATTGCCACGGATGTACAGTATTTATACCCGTATTGACAAAGATGATACATGAACTGTTTTTCAGTAACTCGAAGATAACTCGTTACTTAGTAGCCTTAATACCTACCCATTCTTTGTTCATTTCTTTCTTGCAAGGCGTGGTCTTTTTTGAAGGATGCGCCTTCGGTGAGAGTTACCAACAGGACTGTGCAGAGACAAGTCGCTATAACATACCACATCTCTAACGTCGTACTTTTACAGATAAGCTATTCTTGCTCTCTCTTGTCTGCTCTAGAAGACAGCCGCTTCTGGTTTTCGCTGCACTTGAAGGGCGTTTTTAAACTCTCGATACTAACAAGAATGTTTTCAATATAGTTAATGTCTTGTGACAGTATCAGGAATGTATTCAAGTCAGTTATACCGTCAGCTTTTCAATAAGTAACAATTGATATCGACTTCGAAAGTCTACAACAATGAGTTTTCAAAGAAACATTTTAAAAACTCGGTGAGAGTAAGTAAATTAAAAAAATATGTACATTAACAAGGGCTAGTTGAGTTCAGTTGGTGATAATTTTTTTTTTTAGCCGTGTTATGCGAAAGTCTCATATTTTAAGTCATCACAAAAATATTTCGCTCGAATCATTTTTAGGTCATACGTATTACAATACCACGCATTAAACATAGCAATGTCCACATATCTGGACACATATCTGGTGCAATAGTGTGCGAGCATAGCAACCCTGAAATTTACTCCAAGCAGTCAACAACACCTTACTGACCTTTGCTAGACCGACGTATCTCATAGGTCCAAATTTCCAACTTATAAGTTCTACTTGAAAGGAAAATGCATTCTTTCAAATCACACTCTCCGTTTCAAAAACGGACACACGAGCCCTACGTGATCCAGTGCACACAACGGTATTTTGAACAATCAGGTTTTATTGTGATCCAGTTTACAGTTCGTTACGCAAGTTGATGGTTTACTCAATAATCATTTGACAGAGTGAAAAAACGCTCATTGGAAGCCCGCTGGTTAAGCTAATGGCCAATGAGAAGGAAAATTAAATAGAACAAAACTTTCCTTAGATAATGATTCATTTGCAATGAATATATGAAGTTCATATATTTCATACGTTCATACGTATAATGATTCATTGTTTGGTTACAATGAATATATGAAGTTCATATATTTTGAACTGCGGTATTAAATACGTATGATGCACGATCCTTCGCAGTAGATAGCGCTATTTAAGCAATAGCGAAAATCAGACCTGAAAAAAAGTCAGGCCTGTACGGGATTCGAACCACTGACCTCTGCGATACTAGTGCAGCGCTCTACCAATTAAGCTAACAAGCCAACTGGGAGCAGCTGCTACTGCGAAGGATCATGCATCATACGGATTCATTGTTTGTTTGCTTGTTCAAATATTGCATCGTAAGTAAATGACTCGAGTAGAATGACTTCAATATAAGTTTATTCGGCTGAATTTAGAACTGGCGGAAGGTCTTTTTCGACTTTTCTAATTTGCCTTTCCCTTTTTTACTGAAATATTTTTGGGTTGGTATCTGACGCTTTCGAAAATCAGTTTTGTAAGGCTTTTACCTTATGTCTTCCATACAGTTAAAAAAAAAGAGGAGATTAGAAGATTAGAGGGACAACTCTTCCGTCGGTTGGATAAAAAGACTGAAATTCTTTGAAATTAATGATATTTGTGAATATTGATATGGAGATTTGCTGTCAGGTAACCTGCGGGGGCGCCAAACATAACTGTTACACTCTGAAAACAAAAAACCTTGAATAAATAGGTTGTAACTATATTATCAATAAAGATTTGGAAATGCAAAGACTGGCAAAAACCATCGATAAAAACTGACGTTTCGGTGTCATCATAACGCCATTGTCAAGGAGAAATAAAAATTACAAAGTTTGTGGCAAGGTGTAACACTAAATTAGCATAAATATGTTAGGAGCTAATTAAACAAATACTTTTGCGCGAATTGAATCGCTTTGCACATTCAGAGTGGGTTTTAGGTCTCTGATGAAAAGCATTTCGTTCACCAAACAATCGAACTTGTTACTACACTTTTTCAGAATGCTAAAACGTTTCAGTAGGTCTTTCGGGACTTCGCTGTGCCGTTCGTGGTAGTGTTTTATACATTGAAGATGCCTTTCGTTTATGTCCATTCACGCGTGTGTGTAAGTGTCCGCGTGTATAGCCCACATAACCCGCATCACACAGGTCACATTGACATTGATAAACGACGCGTTGTTGGTTGACGATCTGTGGCTTGATTTCTCGTACTTTAAGATCTTGGCCAACTTTGCGGCTAACAAATACTGGCTGGACAGTTTTCTGCACCATTTATTTGATGTCTTTTAAGAGGCTGCAATACAGACAATATCATATATCATCATTTCGGATCTTTTAGTTGGATATTTCACGCAAGGGCTCAAATATCAAAAAAAAATTATATCAAATCACCAAATTGCGACAAAAATTCTTCGCAGAATTTATTAGCTCAGCCAGGCTTATTCTTCTAATTCTACCTGATCTTAGTCATTTTTTTCTTGTTTTAACCCAGAGCACATTTTATCATTTCTCCAAAAACAAACTGTCATACTCTTGGTAAGGTTGCAAAATCATACGAGTCTTGTTTTCACAGTGTTGAGGGTAACCAAAGCATTTCAAAACCTGATCGGCATCTCAGTGATATTATATATTTACATATGAAGATGTTATCAAATGCTAGATCTTCAGTCAATAATAACTTTATGAGAATAAAAAGAAAGAATGAAAAAACTTGACCTGTGAGTAAATCCGATATCCCTGACTTGGAGATGTATAAGAATTCTCTCATTAACTTTTGTTGCTAAGGTGATTTATAGAATGAGTGTAATCCAACAAAATCTCAGCACTCTTGTCGTGTCTTGACGGGGACTAATAAGCGATCATTTCTTTGGGGACATTTGCTGATATTCTAGAATGAAATTCTTGCTTGATTAATTTGATTAAAGACTGCTACAAGTTATTGGAGCCAATACGCATGAACATTTGCCGAGGCACGCGTTGCCGCACAACTTAAAAGTGATACCTAATCATCGATCCAAATAGGATACTGAGCAGGCGGCGCCGAAATAAAGCACACTAATAGTACAAATGGGCCACGATGTTAATATGGACATGAATTTTGTTTATAAACATTCCATTTCTTTCTGGAGGAAACCATCGTATTGGAACTTTTCTACAATCTTCGGTCAAGATCAAGAAACCGGTCTGATCTTATCCTCGTGCAATATCTATTTTCATTCTAACAACAAACATATGAAATACATATATATGAACTGCGGTTATGAAACGTATATGTGCACGATCCTTCGCAGTAAAGCACTATTTAAGCAATAGTGAAAATCAGACCTGAAAAAAATTCAGGCCTGTACGGGATTCGAACCACTGACCTCTGCGATACTAGTGCAGCGCTCTACCAATTGAGCTAACAAGCCAACTGGGAGCAGGCCATCAAATTAATTCGACATAAACCCGTAGATGATAAATCAAACAACAAACATATGAAATACATATATATGAACTGCGGTTATGAAACGTATATGTGCACGATCCTTCGCAGTAAAGCACTATTTAAGCAATAGTGAAAATCAGACCTGAAAAAAATTCAGGCCTGTACGGGATTCGAATCCTAAGTTTCGCCGTTTATTTTCTTCGTTTCGTCAAGGGCCTTATAACAACACGGATTTCAATTAGTCAGCTTGGTGGTTATTTGCAAAAACAAAAATATAATAGAATGAAAATATGTATATGTGCACGATCCTTCGCAGTAAAGCACTATTTAAGCAATAGTGAAAATCAGACCTGAAAAAAATTCAGGCCTGTACGGGATTCGAACCACTGACCTGTACGGGATTCGAATCCCGTACAGGCCTGAATTTTTTTCAGGTCTGATTTTCACTATTGCTTAAATAGTGCTTTACTGCGAAGGATCGTGCACATATACGTTTCATAACCGCAGTTCATATATATGTATTTCATATGTTTGTTGTTTGATTTATCATCTACGGGTTTATGTCGAATTAACTTGATGGCCTGCTCCCAGTTGGCTTGTTAGCTCAATTGGTAGAGCGTTGCACTAGTATCGCAGAGGTCAGTGGTTCGAATCCCGTACAGGCCTGAATTTTTTTCAGGTCTGATTTTCACTATTGCTTAAATGGTGCTTTACTGCAAAGGATCGTGTACATATACATATTTTCATTCTATTATATTTTTGTTTTTGCAAATAACCACCAAGCTGACTAATTGAAATCCGTGTTGTTATAAGGCCCTTGACGAAACGAAGAAAATAAACGGCGAAACTTAGGACAAACTAAGATGGTGGATTGACAAAAATCCACCACCAGCGGTTCTGAGAAAATTTTAAAGTTTCTAACAAGTTTGAATCAAAAGAAAACTCTTCTATTCCCAATTGCCGAGCTTTATTCTTCTTTTTTGGATATATCAACAAAGTTGAAATGGTAAATTGGCCACCGTAATGATTACAAAAGCTGATGTTTCGAGCGTTAGCCGTTCGTCGGAGCGAATAGAGTAATTGTGGGTTGTGTGTGCTTTTAAAGGCAGAAAATGGAGCTACGTTATTGGTGGGTGCATGGCAACGAGAAAAACATGAATAAATTAGTGGAATGAAAAGCGTTCATTGATCCCTGTGGGATTTAGACTGCCGGTTTGAAAGATGAGCTTTTGTTCAAGATTTTTACGGCTTTCCGTGCCACCTAAGTGCAAGGAAAGACCGCAGATTGCCATATGTTGCTTAGAATGATTGGGTAAATTAAAATGTCTAGCGGCTGGTTTCGATGTGTCCTTGTCATTCCTTTCCACGTCTCGAAGGTGTTCTCGGAATCGGTCACCTAGTCTTCTGCCTGTTTCGCCGATGTATATCTTTTTGCAATAAGTGCAAGTTATGCAATAGATTACATTAGGGGAGGTGCACGTGAAGTGATCGGTTATCTTAATGGATCGTTTAGGTCCCGATATTTTATCAGTGTTGTGAATGAAAGGAAACGTTTTGCATCGTGCACGAGCGCATTTAAAAGTGCCTGGTTGCTCATTAGTCTGAAAAGAACTTCTGACCAAAAAATTGCCTAAGTTTTTGTCGCGTTTGAATGAAATGAGCGGAGGCTGCGAAAAGATAGTGCCTGTCTCTGGATCGTTTTGAAGTAATTTAAAGTTTTTAAGAATGATGGATTTAACTGAGTGTTGTGAGGGTGAAACGTGAGAGTGAATGGAATGCGGTCGGAATCTTCCTTATGCGACGTTTGTAGTGCTGAATGTCGATCAATAAGTTGAGCGCGGTGGTAACCCGCTTGAACGACGGAAACAGGGTAACCACGTTCATCGAAGAACTGGCACATTGACTCTGATTTGTGGTGAAAATCAGAGTCATTACTACATAGACGACGAAGTCTTAGAAACTGAGAAAAAGGAATGGAATTCTTAACGTGAGATGGATGAGAAGACGAAAATAACAAGTAATTATGCGAGTCTGTAGGTTTGTAAGACACACTAGTGCATAAACCGTTACCTTCAATTGAAACTTTGACGTCTAAGAAGGATAAAGAATTGTCAGAAATTTCCCAAGTATATTTCAGAGCCGGGTGAAAAGAATTGACTGCAGTTATGAATTGAGTGAGCTCCTCTCTGGTAGAGGAGGTAGCGCCGATACAGTCGTCGATGTAGCGACCGTAGAGTTCAGGTTTGGACCCGTTGTATTGGCTGAAAAATTGGTGTTCGACAAAACCTACAAAAAGATTCGCATAGCTAGGTCCCATTTTGGTGCCCATGGCTACACCATTGGTTTGTTTGAAGAAGTTGTTTCCGAATGAAAAACAATTGAGTGTGAGCACTAGTTCGGCTAAGCGTAGTAGTGTTTCAGATTTAGGTTCCTTAACAGTACGTTGATCAAAAAAATGTTTAAGGGCCAGAAGGCCTTCGCCATTAGGAATGACAGTGTAAAGAGACGTAATGTCCATGGTGAAAAGGAGTTTGTTTTCTGCCTTTAAAAGCACACACAACCCACAATTCCTCTATTCGCTCCGACGAAGGGCTAACGCTCGAAACGTCAGCTTTTGTAATCATTACGGTGGCCAATTTACCATTTCAACTTTGTTGATATATCCAAATTATTTCGTTACTCCCACCGACGCAGCCCCAACAGTTTCTTTCGAAACTATCAGCCTTTATTCTTCTTGTTGACTTTCTCTCGTGCTACAGCCATTAAACAATCTTTAAACTTTTGGATCTAAGTTCCACGAAGACCACCACCATTGCAATTGGCTCTTCGGGTTGGTTTTTCTATTCCTCGCAGTTACATCGTGAGACTCAACCAGGTCGAAACAGCGCTCTAAAACAGCATATCCGTTCGGACTTTATCAATCTGCTATCGAGACAAGTCTTTTACGGTGTTCTGAGTATGTAGTCTGCAGTCATAGTGGTCAATGTTCTGCTGTAATTTCGATCCGCGTCCACTTTTGTCCATTGCGTCACTCAAGTTATAAGAGAGTGGTTGAGTTCTGAAACTGGCGAGCGGGCTAAAAAAAGAAATTTTAAGCCCTTGATTTTATCGTCAATAATAAAATAACTTTATTCAGCTAACATGACACCTACAGACTGACAAACCCATGGCCCTCCCTAGATTACACAAGTGGATAAAGTTAACACGTAATCAATAAAAACTACAAGTCCTTTCCTATCCTTATAAATTCTATGATAAGTAGATGAATAAAAATACATAGAAAATAATAAATAAATAAAATGAAATAGTCGTAGCATTTGTGAAAAATGCTACGATAATGTAAAATGATCTATAGCCCTCCTCGATATATTTAATTTATTTTTGCTTGAAAACCTTACTTATTCGTATATACTGGTAGAGGATTCCATAATAGTGTGGATGTGTCAAGGATATAAGATACTTTTAATGACGAAATTTTTGGAAAATGATTTTTTGCATAATCTTAAGTGTTATGTGTAATCTGTCGAAATTCACCACTTTAGTAGATAAAAACAAAATCTAATTTAATGAACAAAGCCTAAGGAGAACATCCTCTTACCTAGCAAGCCTAGCTTCTCGAACGACACATCTGGCACATGCAACCTATCACTAAAAAGCTCTCAAAGTTTGGGCTTCAAATTTAATTTGTAACAATCATTATGTGCCTCTTACTTTTCTGGTCAGCTTAGGCCGCAAACCGAAATATCGGGCTGATACAAATGAATGAGATACGCGATGCAAATGCTTTTTAGCTATACCCAGCTAAGCCAACCTCCGCCACTAGAATCACTCCTATTGAATGGTCAATGGCATGTATTTCAAATTTTCCAGAAAGTTTGAAGCTTACGTCATTAAATTTATGATAGTCCGGCTCTTTTTGGATTTGGTGCTGAGAAATTTATCGTTTGAATGTTTTCTTCCAATTAACAAGAAATTTTCAGCAACCTAGGGAGTACTTTAAGATAGAGTGGCATAGCTCTTTCCAACATATTACGAATCGAAGTCAAAAGGGTACAAGGCATCTCTGATCACTCTTAACGATACCTGATTTATCCAAAATTTTGATGATATATTACTGTAAGATATCTCACTTTCTTTAAAAGAAGAACGATATACGATTTCTTCGAGCGTTATCCCAAAACACTTAATGAATTTGTGTGCTGGGAGACCGATACATTTAGGACAGTCCCTCTTTCCCAGCTTATTTTGTCAAAGAAGAGTAAATTTAGCGTTCAGCTGAGATGACCCACAAAACACGTTCCTATGATGAAAATGAACGGTCATCGTTTGTTCGTTGAACCTCCTTTTAGATACTGGGCGTCATAGCTTTCACTGATTTCATTGTCTCAATATCCCAATTGCGAAGGTATCTTCGGTAGAGAACTGTGTGCAAGTGATTCGGTCTGATAACATAGATAGGTAAGGGAGGCAAATTAAGGTTTGCCTCTGGTCACCTGGTTCATGAAAGCCACCAATAAGGCTCATCTAGAAAGTTCATAAACTGAACGACAAGTGCTGCAGCCTTAAACTACCCAATAGTTTTCTTAAAAAATTTAGTGGGCGTAAGGTTAGTGGAAAGCTGCGAAATCTGCGAAATAAGTTCAGTGAAAAGGGTTCAATCGCAAACTGTCTCGTACCACAACTAACAATAGAAAATCACCTTTTCTGCATATATAAACTTAATTTCAGCCCACAAACTTATCACTGCTTCCACATTCCGTGATATTCCATGCTACCGTAGCTTAAGCGTTTGGCTCGAACCCTCTCCATAGTGCAGTATAAAAACTAGTGATTTTCTCTTTCATAATTAAATTGGATGTTTCAATCAGTTAGTGTAAATATCTTGACCAGCCCTTTGCCCTTTTCGTATTAGTACTTGATAGTCGGGCGACTCGGCTTTCGATTTCAAATTTATAGCATAATTGGTAAAAAATTTCATGTACGTCGTTTGTGATATATCATATCAGATATCCTCATACTTTCACCCCCAGAAGTGACCAAAAAGAAAAATTATCAATACATTTTTGTGCCCAAAGGTTATTAGAAGAAATAGAACATCAACGATTGCTTTTTTCCCTGTTTTTTTTCTCGCGTGAAGGGAAAGCAAACAAAACATGAAGTATGACGAGAAGGAGCTGGGAAGAGTCGACACCCCAGACACTCCCTGTACGTCTACGTCACACCCAATCTGTAATGTTCTCTGAAAAGTAAGTAAAACACAACAACAGACTCTTTTTACTAGAAATTAGAGCCAGTAAAATTAGCCCAGTAAAATTAGAGTGGGAGACGCGGTGCCTGAACTGTTGACATGCTGGACTCTAGGTTGAGAGGTCTGGGTTCGAGACCTGCCAGGTCATTTTCTTGTGTTATCAGGAGAGTTACCTAACTCTCACAGTGTGTAACAACAACAACAACAACAACAACAACAATAACTTTATTACCCCATAATTTAGGAATTACAGTCATTTTTAAAAATTGATTTGATACGCTTGTTTAAGGGTTATCAGCTCCCTGAAATAACTAAGTAGCTAAAAACACCAGAGAGCTGGTTTAAATAGTGTAAATTAAATATTTACAGCGGAGGTAAGACCTAAACTATCACATACACACACACACACACACACACACACACACACACATGCACGTACACACTTACAACATCAACATACCAAGATGATAATGATAATTACGGCAATAAAGAAATTAAGCTATGTGTAAAGTAATCTATGGAGGATGTATAATAATTGAAATAACTATGTGTAGAAAGCAATATTTTAATTTAGTGTCATCAATATACTGAAAGATATTGTTGCTTTAGACTTAATTCAAATTTTGAAAGAGAACCACTTTTGACTTGTTCATTTATTGCATTCCATATCACGGGCGCCTGAAATCTTATATTAAATTTACCATAGTTAGTTCCTACTTTAGGGAGGTAATAAGACTGTTTTGCAGCAGATCTTGTATTATAATGATGAACTTCACTGACCTCAGTAAAAAAAAATTATTGAACGCAAAAGGTAATAATCTATTCTTAAACCTATACATAAATATTGCAATCTGATATGATGCAAGATCATGTAGTACTCTTCTCTCAAGAGTATTCACGGGCACCAGCCAACTGCTGTCTGGGAAATCGGACTATATTTTAGGGGTATAACCTGAATTATAATCCATCAAACATTTTTGCTTGCACACGATTGGTCTAAAGAAATCTCGTGGAACTTGGCAATATCCGAGGGTATACCCCAAGTGATATACCCCAAATTTAAACCTTACGTCCACTACTACAAAAGTCTTTGTTTAAAATTTGTTTAAAGATGAGAGAATGTTTAGCTATTGTTACAGAAGAAGGAACATGTTTGTTCATTAAGTCCTCCCAGAGAACACTGGAAGAGTAAACATCCCACACAGCAAACTGGAATCTGTTCGTTAACATTTTTTCACGGGTTGCAAAAATATTTAAAGGATCCGAAACACAATAGCATCCATTTGGCGCGAAAATGTGCACGGATATTTGTCCGCAGAAATGATCTGTTCAGAGTCGAGAACAGCTCTCCGAGAACGAAGCTCGAGGAAAAAATGTGAGCTTTGAGGAACAGATAATGTACAAGGTCAAACATATGAGTAAATATTAGGTGAATCCTCGGTATTACACTACGTATCCTGTACTGCGCATAAAAATAACGTAATCTGGCGAATAAGTACGCGCTCATCCCGAGAACACGATACTGTTTTTCATTGAATGGACCAGGTAAAGAGAGTAGGAACATGCAAATTATGAACTTAGAACCAATGAATCGAGGAAGGTTTTGAGTCGATGTCGTTTAAAATTGCGTGATTTTGCAACATGTTGTAAAATGATATATACAGGTTGTACATGATATATCGAAGACATCAGCAGAGAGACTACTATGAAAGAAAGGTGAATTGAAGAAGAGTATTTTTCCCGAAACTTCGTGGACAACAACAAATCGCCACATGGTAAGTTTCATTTATTTTTATCTCCATTTTCAAGCAAATTTCCAGACCTAAACTTCGCCCCGTATGTTCTCTCTATTTAACCATGTGTACGTGACACAAACAGTGAACCTGGGTGACCTGTGGTGTAACGAAGGTCGGTCATCTTTCAGCAGGTTTACGATGGAAGAAGGCGACCCTGGGAACGAGGTTGTTAAAACAAGTAGCTCTGGGAACGAGGTTGTTAAAACAAGTAGCTCTGGGAACGAGAGCACTCTCATCGACGGCCATCTTCAATGCCGGGTTCTTATGAGGGTTGTAAGGAAGGACAAAGAAAAACGTGAACAGTTAGGATCCTTAGAGAGAGAGTAGAAACAGCTCATTTCACCAATGAAGCGTACGTGCTCTCCAGACTCGATAACGCCGCTAAATTACTCCATCGTAACCACGGAAGGTTTGGAAAGACCCGATTTCGTCAACGATTCACAAAGTTACATCTTGGGAGGTGTTCTAGGAGCTGGAAAGTTGGCTTGGCTAGCTCGTGGTGCTACTTTGGAAGTTATAAATACCTTGAATGGTGAGAGGCAAGCGTGCTGTCGATTTGGTTGGGGCCCCACACGGCAGCGATTTCTGTCCATTTCTTCCGTCAGCGAATTTCATATCGAAGACGGTACAAAGCTCCTGGTTGGGCTGAAGGATTTATCAAGTGGTGGTGCAGGAGTTTTGGTCATTTTTGATCCTTTGTTGTCGCGGGTGATTAAAGCCATTGAGGTTCCGTACCCTGTCACTGTAGTAGAAAGCGTTACCGGCTCTGGTGGAGCTCAAGCAGCTCCTCATGCTCTCAGGTTAGTCAAAAGCAGGATATAACACGTTGATCATTTTGAAAGTCGATAAAAGTCGATCGGTGTCGATTGAATTCGATACTTATCAATCCACAAATATCGGTAGAAGTTGATCCCCAAAATGTCTTGTAGTTATCGATTATCAACCCCAATGCTTTCCCTGTGTGGATGTTACCTGGCTATGGATTGTTCCTGCAGTTACAATTAAGCCTCATTTATCTGAATTTGTAAGGACTGGGCTGAATAGTCCGGATAATCAAGAGTCTGAATAATGAAAATTAGTGCACTGTACATACTAAAACAGTGGATAGCATTGAAGGCGCTCTCTGATTGGCTATTCTTTGCTATTCATCTTCGTGGAACTGGTATATGATTTGCTCCAAAAATGTTGTAATAATAGCAGAGGTAAGTAAGTTTAAATCATCTTTTTGTGCCATATTATCACAACAACCATTAACAACCATTCGCAGCTCAGTAAATATCAGCCACCAACCCCCCACTTTGATGAATAGTTGTTGTAGATGAATACATATCATCACAGGCAGTCCAAGCTCACTACTAGAAAAGCGGACGTGACTCTTACCGTGTTGTGCAATGTTTTATATTTATAAAGGTTTGTATGAGATGTTATTGGTTTGCCTTAAAAGAGAAAAAAAAATGTCTTGTTTTGAAATGAAATGGACTTACCTTATTGCCTTGTTGTTTTCTTTGCTGGCTCTTAGTGTCTCAGGCCATTTTGAAGTGTTTTCGGCGAGTTAGCGCTATGTTGGTGTTCAACGGCTAAAAGAAAGACAAGGCCGGAAACCTATTTTAGAATTGTCCGTCACGCAAAGCAAATAATTCCACCAAAAAATTACCACCAGTCTCAATTCCTTCAGAAAATCAAAGCAGAGATGTTTCAGTTCCATTTCTATTCACTTGATTCCCAATTCCTCCCACAGATCTTTCACTAGCTATGCTTTTGTCTCCAGATCGATCGGCTTTCCAATTTCAAGTTTGGCTCGTTGAAACAGTTGTGGGCCTGTTCACCGATCGCACAGTATGTCGGCTAACAAAAATAAGCCTGGCGAGGGTAGCCAGCGGCAATCAAACAAACCAGTTAGCTCCCCTGGTCCCCTCGAGAGGTTTTGTCAAGACCACATTGTTTAGATTAACCAATCAACATTGAATGGAACTGTGTTTACAAATTTAAATTACTCAGTGGAAACCCGAGATCGATCGCTATGTGCACGTTCCTGATTGTCAAGCAATGAACGAAACCTGCGGTGAAATATCCTTGCTTAACAATCTAAGTATGTTATCTTGTCATTTGTTTTATGAGGCTCTCTGTACACAGAAGTTTCACGTATTGAAAGTTGTGTTCAGACATTTGATATTTCGCGCTGTTTTTCTGGTTTACTGTAATGATTTCTGGGCGGTTTTCAGGGTTCAACTAAATGAAGATCAACAAAGGATTGTTGATTTTGCTGATGAAGGCCACAATCTGTTGATTACAGGACAAGCGGGAGTGGGGAAACCAGAATTAGAGGATGAGAACAACAATGACGATCGATCCTGTATTCACGGGTCTGTATTCAAGATCAAAGCAAAGATCAAAACAGCAATGACATCAAAGTAAAGTAAAATTTAAATTTGTAAACACATTTCCATTCAATGTTGATTGGTCGATCTAAACAATGCGGTCTTGACAAAACCTCTTGAGGGGACCAGGGGAGCTAACTGGTTTGTTTGTCAACTGCAGGCTGCTGGCTACCTCGCCAGGTTAATTTTTGTTACCCGACATACTGTGCAATCAGCGAATGGGCCCACAACTGTTTCAACGAGCCAATTTTGAAATTGGAAAGCGGATTGATCTGGAGATAAAAGCATTGCTAGTGAAAGATCTGTGGGAGGAATTGGGAATCGAGTGAATGGAAATGGAACTGTAACATCTCTGCTTTGATTTTCTGGAGGAATCAAGACTGGTGGTAATTTTTTGGCAGAATTATTCGCTTCGGGTGATGGACACTTCTAAAGTAGGTTTCCGGCCTTGTCTTTCTTTTAGCAGTTACACACCAACATAGCGCTAACTCACCGAAAATGCTTTAAAATGGCCTGAGACGCTAGGAATCAATAAAGAAAACAACAAGGCAATAAGGTAAGTCCATTTTATTTCAAAACAAGACATTTTTTCTCTCTTTTAAGGCAAACCGATAACATCCCATACAAACCTTTATAAATATAAAACATTGCCCAACACAGTAAGAGTCATGTCCGCTTTTCTAGTAGTGAGCTTGAGCTGCCTGTGGTATCATTCAATCAATATTACCCTTGAATGAAAGTAAATCAATTAAATGTACACCATTGACAAAATTTTCCTAAGTATTTACAAAACAATTCTCAAGACCAATATATGATCTTAAGTGCTGATGTAAATCTGTTTGTTTCAAGCTGCTCTATGTGTCTGCATTGATAAATTCTATCTTTCTTTGAAGCTTCATTTATAGACTAGCATCGTCATTGTTTCATTTCATTTGCTTTGTTTGATGGAAAAAAAGTTGTTACGGCTCTTGAATGTGACAGTGGAATGGGTCCAGAGAAGTGAGTCTCAATAGAACTGGCATGAAAAAATGCTGTACCAAGGGATCTGAATTTTTTATTGTTTTTCAAAGAAGTGTCTAACAACCTCTTTGAATATCCTGTGGCTGCCATCTTGAATGGTGCACAAACCACTCTGGGCTGATGACATGTAGTGGTTGCTTGGTGTGCTTGCAGTGTAGTGTTTCACTCTTGTTAATGTTGTATTGCTGTTGTTTGAAGAAATTTTTTAGTGAATATGACATATTTTCCCCATCAGTAGGAGCCATAAGTACTGCAAAGTGGTAGTGGACATTTTCAAAATTGAAATCTGATGCTTTTCAATATTCTTCATCTTCTACTTCACATTCCTATCTCTCTTTGCTTGAAGAGCACTCTGCCTCCAACAAGGAGTCAAAGTTATTGTTTTGGAACACATCATTTAAACTTGTTATAATTTCAGTCCCCAGTTAAGGCTGCTATTTGGTATTGCAGCTGTTGGTACTGAACAAGGGCACTGTTATTTAGTGGATCTTCGCCTTGATGACGAAGATGAACAGTTTGACGAGTGGCGCACAAGCCCTGTTGAAGTGATTGATCCTTTAGCATGTGATTTGGCTCAACTCAGAAACACTGCCAGGACCACTGAAACTCATTTAGGAATTGAAATGGGAGGTATGCCAGACTAGTTAGTTGATGTGTTTTAAAATCAGTTGCACACACATTATAGCCTTGAAGCATGTTGGTATGTTTCAAAGCTAGAGTTTATAAAAATGTAAAACTAGTTAATCAGCATTTCTTTCCTAATTAAGTGAGAGCACAACTAAATTAAATGGCTACTTCAAAAGAGATGTAGTACACTTCACATGGACAGAAACCACGTCTTCTGTCATCATTTATGACACTTTCTGTTGAAAGTCAAGCCACCTGTAAAATTTAATATGTACAAGACTATGGACTTGCTTTAGTAAACTGATTTACCTGTTGATAATGTGCTCCAAAATACAAGAAAAGGTATCTCTGTGACTTAAGAATTTCAAAATGTTGCAAGGGAGTATGCCCTGAACCCCCCTACACCTTGCCACTTGTAGGTGGCAAGGTCCTTTGGGTCTTGCCTTAAGTATGCTCAGGTGCTAAATCCATATGCCCTCCTGCTCTAAAGCTAAATGAAACTGCTGAATAGTGTCTGGTTTGTGTCTTTTGCATGTTGAAGGTGAGAAACGATTGCTGCCCATTATAGGAATGCCTTTCTGTACATTTTTGCCTATTCATCAGTACTACCATACTAACAGCTTTCATCAGCACTACAGTACTAACAGTACTAAACCTCTCGCAAGCAAGCATGAATACCTACTTACTAGCGTACTAAGTACAACTCTTGAACGAGCAGGAATACCTACTTACTAGCGTACTAACTACAGCTCTCGAGCGAGCAGGAATTCCTACATACTAGCGTACTAAGTAAACCACTCGAGCAAGCATGAATACCCACGTACTAGCGCACTAACTAAACCTCTTGAGCAAGCATGAATACCTACGTACTAGCGTACTAACTACAGCTCTAGAGCAAGCAGGAATACCTTTGTACTAGCGTACTAAGTAAACCTCTCGAGCAAGCATGAATACCTACGTACTAGCGTACTAACTAAACCTCTCGAGCAAGCATGAATACCTACGTACTAGCGTACTAATGTACTAACTACAACTCTCGTTCTTTTCATGCATACCATGAAATTGAACATTTGATGTAGTCTATGAAAAAAGTAGTATATTGATAACCATTGGTGTTTGTGGTTTTGTGGTGTGGACCTTATTTTTAATACGGTAATGTAGTGGAGAATAACTCGCAGTGCGTTTTTTTGGTGGTTTTTTTGGTTTTTCTGATGGTTTTCGTTGAAATAAAGCATTTATGAATTGCAGTTTTTTCTTTAACCCTTTTAGAAACTATATTTTGGTAAAACAAAGTAAGCAATAAATCCTAATGAATCTTTAATAAACATTGGCTAGCATTTTACTTGACCTCCGGACCTCTACCACACGCTCGATCGGCCAAACCAGACCATTTAAATCATGCAACTTGATGTATATTGTGATGTCGGTCCTTTGAGAATATTTTTTGGTTGCTGAGGTGCTAGTTCTCTTTTGTTTGCGGTGTTGCATACTCAGAACCTTCCATGACTCCCTCTTATTTACTGGTTGCCAATTCAATAGTAGAAAAAAAATATTCTTCTAATCCAGAGCCTTCTCATTCCTGTTTTGAAGTAGTAAATACCCTATAGTAATCAATGGCTTTGTTTGTTTGTTTTTTTTTTGAAGGTAACATGAGGCCAGAATTACTATTTTGGCCTATATTTCGCTTTGAATGGAAAAATAGTCAGTACGTTAGTACCTTAGTACTCGGTACGGACAACCCATCATGGCTTGTTCTGAATTTGCTTAGTACGTTAGTACCTTAGTACTCGGTACGGAAAACTCATCAAGGCCTGTTCTGAATTTGCTTAGTACGTTAGTACCTTAGTAATCGGTATGGAAAACTCAACACGGCTTGTTCTGAATTTGCTTAGTACGTTAGTACCTTAGTACTCGGTACGCACAACTCATCACGGCTTGTTCTGAATTTGCTTAGTACGTTAGTACCTTAGTACTCTGTACGGACAACTCATCACAGCTTGATCTGAATTTGCTTAGTACGTTAGTAAGTTAGTACCTTAGTACTCGGTATAGAAAACTCATCACGACTTGTTCTGAATTTGCTTACTACGTTAGTACCTTAGTAATCGGTATGGACAACTCATCACGGCTTGTTCTGAATTTGCTTAGTACGTTAGTACCTTAGTACTCTGTGCAGACAACTCATCATGGCTTGTTCTGAATTTGCTTAGTATGTCGGTAAGTTAGTACCTTAGTACTCGGTACAGAAAACTCATCATGGCTTGTTCTGAATTTGCTTACTACGTTAGTGCGTTAGTACCTTCGCACTCAGTATGGACAACTCATCACGGCTTGTTCTGAATTTGCTTACTACGTTAGTACCTTAGTACTCGGTACGGACAACTCATCATGGCTTGTTCTGAATTTGTTTAGTACATTAGTACCTTAGTACTCGGTACAGACAACTCATCACGGCTTTGGAAGGTTTATTACTCAGCCGTAAGACCCATTTGTTTTATCTTCTTTTTCAACCGATTTTTTTCCTAAATTTATAATTCCTTTGCATAGATGTAGATAAACAAATAAAAGAAAGATAGAATTTTTAGGTTTATAATGGGCAAGAACAGCAGAACTGAAACAAGTCTGATCAAATCGGCTTAATTTTAATAGTACGTTAATCATCCGTACTAAGCGAAAAACAAGAAAAAAAAAGAATCGTATTTTGGGCATGGTCTAAAAGTACTTACCGTATTTATTCACTTATAAGGCACACCATTTTTTATGAGAAAATAATTTATGCTTGTTTGATCAAAATCAGCTCAAAACTTGGGGTGCGTCTTACAACTGAGTATTTTCGCTCAACAAAATCTTAAGATCACAATTTTAGCAGAACTTGCAGTTACAAAGGCATGAAAAGAACACTAATTATTGGTCATTAACTTTTGTAGATCTGGTGGTTCTAAAAAGAACTAGGGTGGCTCTGAAAAGAGCCGTTGTGGTGGTTCTGAAAGAACTGTTTCTTCTACGGCCTCCATCAAATGACCACGAAACTAATCCCACACAAGCAGGGCTTTTTGATCTGAGATATAGGGAAGATTGCATATAATACAATCCTTTAACCCTATGAATAAAAAAGGAATACTGCTTTTAGAACACTAATCAACTTGAAAAGATCAGCAACAAAAGCAAACAAACGGAAATTTGCATACATTCTTAACAGCGTGTGCTCGGTAACATGATATCCATAACTACAAAACAATCGTTCAAACCACGTTTCAAATTCCTATAATCGTGTGTTGCTTGTTGGAAAAGTTCCATCTCTGAATAAACAATGTGGAGATGAGACCTACCTTTTTCATCCATCCAGCCTTTTTTGTGCTTTGAAGCTTGCATCCTCTGTGGCATGTTGATATTCAGCTGTCGAACTGGGAGTTTTTTGCCATTCGCTTTCACCGCCAGAGCAACCAGGAAACTTTTTCAAATCCATCACACCTTTTATTAACTCTCAACCTATAGGGTGCATCTTATAACTGAGTATTTTCACAAAACTTTCCATTTGGGGACTTGGCTTTACTAAGTTGCTAAGTTTGGGGTGCGTCTCATAACCGAGTGCGTCTTATAAGTGAATAAATATGGTAACTAAATACCCTTGGTGTTTTTTAAATATGGAGCTCTAAAGTTACCATCTTTCTTTATTAGTACAATTTTTTGGTCACTGCTGACCATAGTAATATGCAGAGGACAAGTTAGGTGAAACCTAGTATAGAGTCTAACTCAACAACAATTCCCCTGTATCTAAAACTCATTGATATATAACTGGACAGGGAAATCCTAAGGTCTGAGTTCAATTCGTGGTTTTAGACTTGTATACTATGTTTGACATGAGAAAAGTAACCATATTCAATGGCCATACTCAACAGCCTAGCTCACCAACAAGTTCAGTGTTGAAGCATCAAGCCCTAATCCATGGTTCTTACAGTTTAGGTTTAAATCCCTTTTTCCCCCATACTTGCAACAAGAGATAACATCTTCATGTATAAGAACTGTTCTTTGGAGATTTTCATGAGTTTCAGCTGAGTAAGCTTCAAGGTCAAAAGGTCTATCAAGTGCTCAAAAGATGCAGTTAAAGTGTAAACTACAATAAGCAGACCTTCAACTAAGCAGTCATCCTGAATGAAGTGGACACAGGGCCAGGTCTCAAGTTTCTTGTCCCCTTTCCATTTTTTACTGGCAAAATGAATTTTTTAAGCAAGCAAGTGCCTCAAAAAAATCAGATAGCCTAATCAGGGAGATTATATGATAGTTACAGTTCGTTTGATTGCATTTGAAACAACTTTTTGAAAAATTAGTTTTATTTTATCTACCCAAAACAGGGATTCAAAAGGTTACTAATTTTTCACTCTTATTGTAATTGGGAGAGAATTAGTTGACTTCTTCTGCACAATCTACTTGACCCATATTGATACAATACATGTATGTGAACTCTATTGACTTATGTTTTATTACAGTCATGACTCCTTACATTACATCTTAGGTTGTTGCCACACCTTTGGAAGATTTTCATACGCAAGTTGTGACTTTACTGAGTTAAAAAGCTTGTTTTCAGGTATGGTTAAATGGGCTGGAAAAAGAAGTGAAGTTTTCTTTTGATACTAGGTACTTTTGCCATCCAAATGTTCAGAATGGACCATTTTTCTCCTACTTGTGTTACTTTTTTGATTAACTAAATATCGCTTGAAAACTAAATGAATAGGTTGGTAAACTTCTTCAGAATGGGCAAGTAACACTAACAGTTATTAGGAAAAATGCATTTAAAAGCACGTAAATGGTCACTTGACAACTGATTGGAAAAACAATAATAATTGTTTTTATATTTTAGTATGGACAAGGTTGAATTGGGTTGGGCCTTACTGCTCTTCAATTTGCTAATTTGTTCCTTATGAGATTAATTAGCAGCTACAGCTTTTTTACCTTATAATGAATGTACTCTGGAGGATCATTTCTTTTGGGAGGTTGTTAGTTCCAAAATTGTATGGGAAACTATTAATCTACTTCAGTTGCAACCCTTGACAGTAAGATTATGAAGAGTGAATTTATTTACAATCCTGTTAGAAGAGAAAAACATCATTGAGATGCCTGATAAGTCCAATTGGTTATAACACAAAAATGTAGAAAGCATTAAGAGATCTTTTGGTTTGTGATGGTGTACTTCATTTGTTTCGACCTTGATGTCTTGTTTGGGTCAGGTGATGTGTTTGTAACAGCCGTCAAGTATATAAGACAAACAAGCTCCTTGGTTGTGGGATTCAACTTTGGCTGCTTCCAAATGTGGAATATGGAAACTCTAACACATGTGTAAGTGTCTTTCTTTTAATAATTTTCCTCTATAGTACATAGTACAGTAAGTATAACATGCAAATACTAGTTCTCCACTGCTCCAACTTGCCTCTAAACAATGAATGTTTTGGTTTCCATATTGCCTATAAAAAGTGTGGTAACTAAATTTACTTTACAAAAGTTCATTGAAATTTGCAGAAGAAAGAAAAAGAACGGAAAAAAATTCAAGGCAAAAAAAAAAAAGAAAACAAATTGAAATGATATGGGTGTCTCATTGATTTTAAACTTGATGTTAAACTTACTTTTTACATGTCTTCTTGCAAGTGTCCAGTATTTATGGTTTTTAATTTACCAGTAACAGTGGACTTTGTTTTCACAGCCTTTGCTTATCTTGTTAGTCAAGATTTGCATATCTTGTTAGTATTTCTAAAGCTTAAATTTTGTAATATATGTATTTTCATTGCTTTTGAATGAACTTGAAATACAATGTAAGTTGCATCTTGCTTCAGTTTAGGGTTTGTTATTCAGTGGTCTTGGTTATGAAATTGTTTGTCTGTTTATTTTGGTTCTAGTTACAGCAGCCAGGTTGGGCAGTATTATTCAGCTGTCACCCACTTCATGTACCAGGTAGTTGTCAAGCTCTTATTTTTTCTTTCAAGTGTATGCACTAGTGACATCAAATCAAGTTTTAGATTTTGAAATATCTTGATAATAATAGGTTGTTCAAGGTTTTTTTATATTGAATTATTCTGTAAAAGTATAACAGTAATTGTATGAGTCGCAAGTAGTTTTTCAGCAATTTTTCAGCAAGCGAATAATGTCAAAAGGGGAAAGTAAAATTTATAGTTGATCCATTCCTCACAGATTGCCTTGTTATGTTTATATGTTATGTTAATTTTTCAGCAAGCGAATAATGTCAAAAGGGGAAAGTAAAATTTATAGTTGATCCATTCCTCACAGATTGCCTTGTTATGTTTATAAACATGTGAACCTCCTCAGATAGGAAGGTACAAGTTTACATGCTCTTTTTTACTAAGATCTGTTCATGTTTTTTATCTTTATGAAAAGGATGTCTTGTCAACATTATTTTGATGCAGAAGGCCTGCAATTTATTTTTCCTCTTGTTTTTGTTCATTTGTTTGTTTAATTTTGCCACCAATAGGAGCCAGAGAATGATCCACGTTATTGCTGTTACTTATGGGTAGCTCGGGGTCCACTTGTTTTAGAAAACTGTCCCGAGACTCCAGCAACACTGACTTTATATCAATTGGTTTTTGCCTCAAGAGACATATTGACAGGTTATGGGGTGATCTACAAGGTTTGTATGGTCCAAAAGTTTCCTTAGAACTTTACTACGTTGTGATGACTGGTGATTGTGATGGTCACTTCTCAGGAAGTTTTAGTTTTTTAGTTATGATTGGCGTTTCAGTTGGAAGTCAAGAGAGTATGATTTTTCACGGGCATACATTAATTTTATGTCTTTGCAAGATAGCAAATGCTGTGTCATTGTTTCTCATTAGGAACTTGGTGGTGTTGGTCGTCGATTTGAACATCAGCTTACTTCTGATGTTCATCATCTTGCTGATGCTACATCAGTTGGAAGTAAAATTGTGTGCTGTTACACTTTAGGTAGGAGAACACTTCTTAGATTTTGCTTTCTTTTTTGAGTGAATTTTTTCACACCTGTTTGACCTCTATTTTCTGTTTTCTTATATTCATCGTCATAGTCTGGGACAAAAGGAAATACAAGTTAAAATGGTGTGAACAAATTTCAATCCGGAAAAATTTTTAGCTCCAACATTTACAAAGCAGAACAGTGATCAATGCCAAGGAAATAAAACAAAAACTTAGTTGTTAGGAAATAGGTTGTTGTTCGTCATGGTAGCTGGATGATGATATAGATTTGTTCTGTTGTCTCACGACAAAGTCACTTGATGTAGAACGCGATGTTTGGACTGCTTACTGCAAGTCTTCTTCAGACGATGGGGTCAACTGGTCACAGCACAGCATTATGTATCATGGTGGTCTGTCATAATCGGTGCAAGATGGCATAGTCTATAAGATACCATGCACATGCAGCAAAGTCTACACCGGGAAAATAGGACGACCCATGCAAGAAAGAACAAAAGAACACGACAGGGATATACGACGCGCACGCACTCAGAATTTCACGGTTTCAGAACGAGCTAACAGATCCAGACACAAGCTGCTGTGGAATGAAATAAAACTTATTGACCAAGACAGCCACTGGTACATAAGGAAAGTGAAAGGGGCAATTTACATAAGACTCAACCCAAACAACGTAAACAGGGACAACAGAGTGTGGATGCCTACAATAAGAAAACATCAAAACCATCGATGCATGAAAAATCAGCGAATGTCTGAGGAAACCATGGTACATGGAAACAATGGCCAGATTGAAATGCACCAGTTGCAACAGACCATCATGATACATAATGCTGTGCTGCAACCAGTTAACCCATTGCCTGAAGAAGACTTGCAGTAAGCAGCCAAAATGTCATGTTCTACATCTAGTGACTTTGTCATGAGACAAAAAACAAATTTATATTATAAAAAACTTAGTTGTAAGACTCACACAGTGATCTAGTGACATTGCTACATTTTCATTTTATGTACATTTATGATTATGTGTATTAAATGGTTCCCTTTCTATTTTAGAAAAAGGTTACAGTTCATTGGACAATCTGAGGGTGGATGGGAGTGCAGGTGCTGAGAGTAAGAACTTCCTTGTCTTTTACTGTCTTGAAATAGCAACTGTACTTTCAGTGATGTGCAAAGGTGTTTGTTGAGTAAAACAGGAGTCAAGGAGACAGTTTTAAGATCATTCAGTGATAAGAAGTTAAGTGAAGTGGTGTGGTAACTTTCACTGACAGGGACTTCATGATTTAACATTAATTTGAAAGATAAACTGTTCTTACTTCACATCTGATCTTTTGCCAAATTAGTCATGGCAGAAAATCATACCCATAAAACCCTACATTTCTTTTATACAATCTTACTACATTGCTCACAACACCTGTGGGCAAGTTGAAGTGAATCCTGTGTTCTGATTGGTTACTCAAGCGGGGAAGATGGGCCCATCTTGCCTGCTAGGGATTGCCTGCATTGATGTCATGCATGAAAAAAATAGAATTAGAACTATGTTTGTAATTCTTGGAAAATTTTGGTAATGGAAACACAAAAAGCAGCAGAAGATAGTCAAAACAAAGAAAACAGAAACGACTCTTGTGAGTTTGGTGTGCTACAAACACAGTTGGCTTTTTTTCCTGGCTCTCAAAGGAAACAAGTCATTCTTAATTCTTAATAAAGTGAAATCTTTTTGCAATGTAATAAATACTTTATTAACCAAGGGCAGGGCTCGACACTAACTTTTAAACTTACTAGCCAAGTGGCTAGCTAAACTGGCTAGTGGAAATAAAAAACCACTAGTCAAAACTGAATGTCTACTAGTCTGTGGCTAGTGGGCTACCATTAGTGTCGAGCCCTGAAGGGTGTTCGGTCAAGATGGCTGGATATTGGCCTCATTCTTTTTTGGCATTTATATGGATCTTAACTTCGTCTCTGTCCATAAAAATGCCAAGAAAGAACTCGGCCTTTATCCAGCCATCTTGACCTTATGCTTGGTTAATAGCATATATATATTGCTTTTATAACACTTCTGAGTTTTTTACTTTCTTGAAATACAAACATTTCAATATCAAGAAAGTTTCACTTTTTCTTAGTATTCTTGGATTTCTTAGGAAGTCCTTTAATTTTTTTTTTTTAATTTTTTTTTAGCAAATTTTACTTTTGCCAGCCATTGTCATTTTATGGCTTGATTATAGCAAATCTCTGGAGATAGTATTCTTGCTAGCTGAGGTTCCAAAAGAGGAGGGAAAGGAGGTTTCCACACACTGAAGGGGGGGGGGGGGGGGGCTAGTTTTGAATTTGGATATCAGAGTTGATTATGTTGCTCACTTGTAAGGTTGTTGCCAAATGAAGCAAAGTAAATGTCAACTTCAAACTCACAAGTATGTTAAATTGAAACTTCCATTTTTGGAGAGTGAGTTAAGATGTAATCCTAATTTTAGTATTTTGAGCTTTACTTGGGGAGGCTGAGTTGCTTCTTACATTATATGTTTGTTTCAGGTGAACATTTTCGGGATCTTACTCTGGCTGTATGTGTTTGGGAAGCTCCTGCACAGGATCCACAATCCAGGCCCACATGTCATTTGGGGATCTTTGATATTAATTGTTGGTACCATTCACAAATGCCCCCATCTATTAGGTGAGAGAGTTATCCTAGTTACATGTTTAAAGCTAATGATTAGTACAACCGCCACCTGGCATGAGATGGACAAATGAATTAGGGTAACTGCTGGCTTGTTACATATTTTATTATATGACCTCTCACGCAAAAATGTTCCTAACGGTAGCCGTTTGAACAGTGAATGGAATGGCAAGCGAACGGGTGACGAACAGCTAGGAAATCCATTCGAAACGGATACTGTGAACGGATGAATGGCTAATTAAAATTTTCGAACAGATGAACGGCTAGTGAAAGTTTTAGAACGGATGAGGTCGAATGGATGAACAGCTAATTAAAATTTTCGAACGGATGAGGTCAAACGGATGAACGGCTAATTAAAATTTTCGAACAGTAGTAGGAAAAGGAGGTTTCTGGCACATTTTTCAAAATTGCCTGAAAAAATAAGGCAGTTTTGAAAAAATTCAATTGCCCTAAAAACAAGGCAATTTAATGTGTCAAAACAACCATGTTTTCAAGGTAATTTTGAAAAAATGATTTTATTCTCACTTGAAAAAGAACAACGATGATTTTAAGGCAAAATGATTGGTGCAGTTTTTCTTTCAAAAATCAAAGCAAAATTGAAGCATTTTGAGATTACATTGATTCTCAAGACAATCTCAAAATGTGTTTGAACCATCAGAAAAAACTAATGACAATATCTCAGAAATAATTCCAAAAAATTCATGACCGCATTATTAATAGGTCACACTTTCAAGCTCTCTGTTGACGATGTTGAACTGAGCATCAGAAAGAACGAAGATGTGACATTTAACATTTCCTGAACCCGATCCTTTCCTGTTAATTGCAAGATGAACTCCATCTTTTGTATTCACCAATCTCAATCCTGAACTGTGAAGATCATTGTCTCTCATGCTTCTAATATCGGTAAAGGGACCGATTCTGTCTCGAGCATAAAAGTCTGTTGCATTCATTGCGCTGTTCTCCTTCCCAAATCTTCTAAAGAACTTAACATCAGTGATGTTGGGATTAAACGTCTTTTCACTATTTCTTGTTCCTGCTGTGTATGTCATAAAAAAGAAGAAGAAGCCCCTTCATAGACCTCCTTGGAACATTGATGCTCTCATTGATGATTGTGTCGGAACCTTTCATCTATTGAGATTGTCTTAAGATGAGTGATATGTTCGTACATGAATCTCTTTCCATTTTTGCAGTTAGAAAGGGCTTCATCAGCAAGTTTTTGACTGTGAATGACTTCATACTCAAGCTGGATGTCAGTCAATAATTGATAAGAAAGTTTTGTTGGGTCGGATCCCTTCACAACACTACCAGTAGGTGCAAGCCTGAGCTCGAAGAGAAGCTCATCAGAAAGAGCTCTCGGAAAAAAGACTCCATGATCCTTCAAAATATCATGATCCAATGGAATCCTGTACATATTCCCATAAACTGCATTGAGCTTATTTTCTTTATCAACGCGCGAAGTCTTCTTATCTCCAGCGTTGCATCTGATTTTTGAAAGATCTTCAGACTGAATACCTTCTCTGAACATGTTTGCCCTCTCATTCTCAGTCAAGAAGAGGTCCTCCCAAACCTTGAATAAATCATAACCATCAGTGTCTTGCACAATTTCTACGGCAAACTTCAAAGTCAGTTGATCAACAAGAGCTTATGCTACATTGTTCATGAGGAAATTGATTGCATGCCCACTGACTGTCAAGTGGAAGACGAGTGCGAGCGATCCAGGCACAAGTACTACCCCATTATCAAGTTTTGGAACTGGAACCCTAAGGACTTCACCAGGGGAAGCACTATTCAGGTTGAATGTTACTCTGTGAATCACATGGTCTGCCTTGAGAGCGTTTGACATCTTTTTTTCAAAACTCGGGCCAATTCTTTCACTGATTTCCATTTTTTATAAAAGATATTGTAAAAAATGGCAGATTTTGGAGATACTGATCCTCGGTTAGAACATAATGATGATGATGATGAAGAAGATGACGAGGTGGGAGCAGATGAAGGAGACACAACAACACCTTTTCAATCAGATGAGAATTCAACTCTAGGGCCCTCAGGCGAAGAAATTCCAATGACGACAATGAACAGAGAGCAAGAAAAGGGCTCAAAAACTGCTGAGACATCTTTTATTGAAGGTGATATTTTTGGTTTTAATTTCAAATGAGAATGCATGGGAAACACTTTCTGCAATTTTTCCTGAGGCAAAAGCTTCAGAACTTGAAGTTTCTTATAGTAAGAGAGGAAGGTTGCAGGTGAAGATGTTTGGTCAAGGTAAGAAGACATATCCTTTGTTTACTCAAGAAAGAGGCACAAATGAGCAGAGGTTGAATCCAAGTCTCTCAAAAGAAATTAAAGGATCACTTGGTCTAGAGCGAAAGGTTTTGATTGCTCAGAAAGACAAAGAAATTGAGAAGCTGCAACAGTCAATTCAAGATGATCGAGATATTGCTGATGATGAGAATGAAAACCCTGCTATGAGAGAACGAGCAAGAGAAAGAAAAGCAGAAAATCAAGAGCAGATTGATGTTCTTGAGAGTGAAAGAGAGAGAGACTAGAAGAAAGATTATCGCTCCGTAAGAGAGTGAGAAACATCTTCAAAAGTATGGTTTTACAGTCTCTGCTGTTGTTTTGGCAGTTGGAACAACAATTGGAGTGATTGTGAGCACATTGACAAAAGGCTTGAAGACTGTTTCTAAAGGTGTGGGGAAGGGACTCAAGACTCTTGGAAAAAAGATCGCTGGAATTCTACCAGGTCTCATTAGTTCAATAGTCGGCTTCGTTTTCAGAGCTGCTGGCTCAGTGATCAGCTTTCACAGGTGAGTTCTGATATTGGCTGTTGCCATATTCATGGTTGAGCGATTTCAAAACAAAAGGCGATGAATCAGGAAGGCTGAGACCAGTCCAACTGAAATCAACCCAACCTTAATTTTATCATGATTTCTAGCGCTGGCACTGGTACTGTCGCTGTTGCTCTTGCTCACGCTTGTCTTCGTGGTCTCAGACTGAACCTCAGTTGAAGTCTTTTGATCTGATAACTGAGAAGTAGGTCTCTTGATTTTCGATAAGCCCCCATTCGTATGGTCAACTCCTACTGATTTCATATCCAAATTCACTGATTTATTGACCCCAAACTTCATGTCAGAACTTGCCTTCTTCAGCTTGTTATTATACCCAACTCTGCTCTGTGTGTTCAGAAGAAGATTTGAGGGCATCAGCCAATTACCTGGTGAGATTGCAAGATCAAGTCTGACTTTCGCCTCATCAATCGCGAGCTGAAACCTCTGAACGCTCTTTGAGATGTCTGTCATTGTGATTGCATCCTCAACTAAAACAAGGAACTCACGCTGAGCTTCTTTAACACTTCCTGATAAACCCAAGATGGTGATCTTACATTGACTTGTGAACCAAGAATACAATAAAAAAATGCCTCAATCGACTGATTAAATCTCGCCATCTCGGCTTGTGTCAAGCCTTCTGACTTATCTGCCATGAAAAACTCAAACTGTTTTTCAACTTTAACATTGTCATTCCTTATGAAATATATCAGATTGCCTTTTATAGCTTTTCCACCTTCATTGCTGAACTTGTTGTCACCAGGATATGGGATTGTTGTTGCCATAGGTCCAGTATTTGTGACATAAATGAAAACAGATCTGAGACCGTGATTGCCTCCTTCTTTGAAGCGGAAGTCCGTGCTCGATGAAATTCCAAATTCTGAACACAATCTTTTGAACGACGGCTGATCGTAGTTATTATTTGTCTGACTCAAAGTTGAGTCACATGGGAGAGCCGATTCACTCTGTATTCCACCCATCTCAAAGAGAATTCTTCTGATTGTGAAATAAAAAATTAATGTGAAACTGCAGAAACGACTTGATCTGTTCTGGAACCATTTCAAGCAGTTCACGAGAGATTCCACAGCCTGAACTAGCGCACCACACAGCAAAGTTGAGTTGTTGAGGCCAGTAGCACATATTCAGCCCAGCAAGCCGTCTCTTTGATTTTGTACCTGAGCTGCGCTGAATTTTCATTCTTGTGAATATTTCTTTGAATTTTGCTTCGAAATATTGATTTGGGGTGACAAATATCTTTATCTCTTCATTGAGGTGACTTGTCGAAGTCGTGTGAAATGGAACTGCTGGAACCTCCTTAATTGCAGAAGGATTCAAAGTGGGCTTGGTGGAAAATCCTGCTATTCCAAGCGTGCACTTCATTTCATCATCCCAGTCTTTCCTGATTGATCCTGAGACACTAGTTTGAACACCATCAGCTCAATTTAAGTAAACTTCTCCTTTTCCCTCCTTCTTGCTGAAGAATGTTACCAGCACATTAAACTTGCTCAAATCTGCATTTGGATATTGTGCTTGGAAATCATTCCAGGCTTTTGTTCTTTTTTTCTCAGCAATTCTTTTTGCTTCATCTGATCTTAACCACGCAATGAACATTTTAATTTCTTTTTTTAAATCAAAATGGTTTTGTTGACAATGATTGAAGTTTCAAATGATTTCACAGTTCTCTTCCAAGAACCTCTTTTGAATCTTGGTGAGCATATCAGGCTGGTGAGCTGTTCTCTTTAAAACTCATGGCACAACTTGAGTCGCTCTGGAGAAATCTCTGTATTTGATGCTCAGGACAATTCATCTGTAAAGACAATTCCTGAAGGAAAAAAAATCATTTGCGAAATTCTTCAGAAAAAGATGAGGAAGAGGCTGCAACTCTCAGAGAGGAATTAAAAAAAGAATACAGAAGAAAATTAGGCTCTCTTCTAACACTGGTGCCCCCTACACTCGCAAAGAGTTGAGAATTGAATTCGACAAAAGACTGAGTGGGTTTTCTTTGTTAATTTCAAGTCAAAGAAATTATGAATTAACACATCAATTTTGCTTGAATGCGCCGGTCTTATGTGACCGCAGTTGCCAAGGAAAAAAATGATATTGACACATTTGCTTTGTCATCACAAATATATTTTTAGTTTGAAGACCATGCCACCCTGTACTGTTCAACTTCCAGCATCTTTGTGATGTCTGGCAGCCGCTTGTAGGCATCAGATATTGACATGTTGAGTCTTTTAAAGTTTTGGATAATTACAAATTACCCTTGCAATAGCTCTAAGCTGTTCTGGCATAATGCGATGATAATCCAGTGTTTTTTTTTTAATCCATCTTTCAAATGTACCTTCGACTTTACCCAGAAGCTTTGCATCTATGAAAAATTCATCGCCTTTTTCCATAAGAAAACCAAGTTCAACTCTTTTTTCGAGTAGTTGTGAGCAATCGGTTGCCGCGTTGGCCGCTTTTATGCGGGTGGCAATATCTTCCCAAGTTTCAGGGTTGCGGGCCATTACCGCAGGAAGTGAAGCAACGCTTGGTGGTGTTGAATTCACACGTAGACTTTCTAAATAAGCATTTGTTTCTTCTGCTGTTGGAGCAACCTTTGCTTTAGAAAATAAGGATTCTACCGTCCTTTCCGGTTTTTTAAGCTTATCTTTGAGAAGAATTCTTGCTCCTTCAATGCCTCTGCTCTGGGCCTCCTCAAGAAAATTTTCCATAAAAGATTTCATTTCTTCATGATAATTGATGTGTTCATTTAGAATCTCCTCTTGCTCTTCACTCAAAAGAGAAAGGACCTCTTCCTCCTCACTCATCTTTGAATAGGGTTGAAATATTTTTCTCGTTAGCGAATGCAAAATTAGAGAGTAGTTCTTAGCACACGAATATTTTAAATAAATGACAAGCTGGTTAAAAGTACGTTCTTTAACCCTTTTGGTCATTTATTTAAAAACTGATGTAATCTCTCAAGCCACACGAAAAAGCACGTGCTTTTTCATTTGTTTGAAACTCTGATGCAATTCTCCCAGGAAGTCTTTAGCAATCACCCATGCTGAAAAACATTTGCTTCCTGTGATGACTCTTATCCAAAAGAATCTTCTTCCCCTCAATATCGCCTGAGTGATGATTCATCCTTAAAAACAATCTTCTGTTTCAGTTTTTATCGACATCATGCCAGATTTCTCTTACAAATAAATTTTTCTGGTCCGATCTTCTTTTGATGAAATTTCTTTGATTATCCAGTGCATATTTAATAGCAGAAGAATTCGATATTTCATAATCTTTGGCGGCTTTTCCGAGTGAGAAGTATTCTTTGCGAAAACCCATCTCGTTGCTCACTTCAACCTTCCGTCTGTTTTTCAGAGGACAATAGCCGAGCATTTCTTTTAACTCTTTGCTTGGAATCTTATTTCTGTGTTTTATTCCACAGCCTTTGGCAATTTCTCTAAAATCTTTTGTGCTTATTGTAATTAAATTTTTCTTTTTCTCCATTTTTTATAATTATTTTTTAAAAAATATTTTTTTATATTATAAAACAATGTCAGGAAGTCAAGAAGCGAAGCGAGAAGAATTAGAAATGGATGAAGCAAACAAAGAATTCCGCTTTTTCTGTAAATTTCGAGATCCAGCAAGAAAAATAGAAACACAAACAGTGAGAAGATTACTAAAACCATTCGAATGGACTTTTGATGATTATGATCTTCTTAGCGACGAAGAAAAGAGATGGGCAATGTGCAAACCTCTTCCTGTCAGAGGTTTCAAATGGATGAGTCAAGGAGAGATTGGAGACTGGAGAGCAAGCGAGAGAAATATTCCCTGCATTCTTGAGGTTGATCTTGAATAACCAAAAGAGCTTCATGATCTTCCCAACGATTATCCTCTTGCTCCAGAGAGAATCATGATCAGCTCAAACAAAGTCGAGAAGCTTCTGCCAAAGCTGAACGATAAGAAGAAATATATCATTCATCACCAGAATCTCAAACAGTGCCTTGAACTCGGCTTGAGACTGGAAAAGATTTACAGAGGAATCAAATTTGAAGAAAAACCTTGGCTGAAAAGTTATATAGAGCTCAACACAAATTTGTGCACGAATGCAAAGAATGAATGTGAAAAGGATTTCTTCAAGTTGATTTCTTCAACAACTCTGTCTTTGGAAAAACAATGGAAAACATCAGGAAACGAGTTGATGTGAGGCTTCTCGACAATCAAAAGAAAGCACAAAAGCTTTCAGCAAAACCAAACTTCAAGCATTGCACAATATTTGACAAAAATCTCATTGCAATACATATGGGGAGAACATCAATAAAGTTGGACAAGCCAGTTTTCTGTAGAATGGCTATTGTTGATCTCAGCAAGACTTTTATGTACGATTTCCACTACAACTACATAAAAAAAGAAACATGGAGATAACGCCAAGCTTCTTTTCACAGACACTGATAGTCTCATGTACGAGATGGAAACTGAAGACTTTTACAAGGACATAGCAGCAGATGTTGACGAAAAGTTTGACACCAGCAACTTTCCAAAAGACCACGTTTCAAAGATCCCAACTGGTTGCAACAAAAAAGTTGTGGGCATGATGAAAGTTGAGGCTGGTGGAAAGATCATTGAGGAGTTGGTTGGATTGAGAGCAAAACTTTACAGCTACAAGATTCTTGAGGGCAAAGAAGAGAAGTGCAAGGGAATCAAGAAGACTGATAAAGAAGAATATAACTCAGGAAGACTACAAAAAGTTCTTATTTAGCTGAAACATACAGATGATAAAGATGAATGTAATCAGATCGCACAGACATGAGATATTCAGTGAGACCATCAACAAGATTGCTTTGAGCACAAATGATGATAAGAGAATCATAAAAGAAGACAAGTTCTCAAATTTTTCACATGGCCACTATAAACTATGAATCCTCAGAATATTCCTTTCAATGCATTAATAGTTGGACCAACAAATTCAGGAAAGACAATATAATTATGTTGTCAATCTTTTGAGCAATAAATTCAATCAGAAATTCGATTACATTTTTTTTATTTGTCCGACATTCATCCACAACAAAACTTATGATAATTTTGGAGATTTAGACAAAGACCTATTTATCTTGACTCCACTCCAAAAAAACCAGATTGATTTTTGTCTCAAGCTCATTAGTTTTGCTTATGAGGGAACTAATACACTTATCATCCTTGATGACTGTGCTGCTTCAAAAGATGTGAAGCAGAGGACAAATTAACTCATGAATTTAGCTTTCAGCGCAAGACATAAGGGAAGACATAAGATAAGGGAATCAGCATTTGGGTGCTCACACAGCAGATGAGAAGTATCACAAAACCATTCAGAGAAAACATTGCTGCACTGGTTCTATTCTACACACCTTCTGCTAAGGACATGAAGGCGACATTTGATGATTATGCAGGTGATTTGACGAAAGAAGAGCAAATCGAATTAATAACACAGCTGAAGAATGAGAAATATTCTCATCTGATTTTATCACTTCGCCATCCCTTCAATATAAAATTTGAAAAAGAAATAAAATAGAGATGAGCGAAGCGAGCAAAGAACAAGAAGCAATCACAGATATTATTGCTATGAACATTCTTGAAGCAGAACCCACAAGTGATTCAGATCACTGAGAGCAACTTGCTGTTCTCGTTGCAAGTGGAAGAGCAAAGGAAATGATTGGTGTTTCTCTCACCCAGGATCAAGTCAAAAGGCTTTCTGAAAAAGATGTTGAGAAGTACTTCAAAAGATATGAAGCTTCAATATCTTCAAAGACTTGCGATGTGATAGTCGACACATTTCTTCAGCTTTCGTTTAAAGCATTGGCGTATTTTCTCCCTGTTAATGAAGGAAAACTCATGAAAGACCTGAACGATGACTTCATTGTGAAGAGAGAACTCGGAATGATTGCAGGAAGCTTGAGTTTGAAGTATGGAAAGTACATGGTGATCACAAGTGCTGCTCTTCTCACTGCCAAAAATGTTGAAGTTCCCTTAAAACCAAATATGGTTAATGTTGAAGTAGAAAGTAATTGTGAAGAACCTGAAAAAGAACTTGAATAAGAACTTGAATAAGAACTTGAGTGACTTAAAAGTTAATGTATCAAGAAATAAAAATGGAAGAAAAAGAATCTCAAGAGCCAGCAGAGCAGCTGACACAACACCCAGCAGAGCTGTCGCCGCCAGCACAACAAGTCACTTCAACTGTTAAAAAGAAGACGAAACTGAAAAAAGATCCAGGGTGTGTTGCTGCTGGGAAAAAACTTGCTGAACATAACAGAAGAGTTGGAGAGCAAAAAAAGGTGAATGCTTTGAAGCAGCCAAACCTAGAGCCAGAACCAAAACCAGAGCCATCATCATCATCATCATTCTCACTCACTCAAATTCTTTCAGTAGCAAGTGTTGTTCTTTCACTGGCTAGACTGTACTATAAAAGGAAAGAGTTGATGGAGCTCGTAAAATCATGACCAAACCCAGAACTAGAGCCAGAACCTAGGCAAATTCAGTGCATCTCTGCGGTAGAATTGGCAGAGTTGCCTCAAACTCCAAAAGGAGTAAAACCAATGGATTGATTTTTTTTGTTTTCCAAATAAAAATATCTGAAAATACACTTGTGAAAACCTTGACTGATTCAGCTAAATTGACTGGATTGGTTGCTGGAATTGGATGGGTAGCAAAGAGAGTTATCAAAGAACTGATGACTTCTGATCCAAGTTCAAATCTCATGAACTATGTAAAGTTCACTCTCATGATCGCTGGATCAATCGCAGCAAAAAAATATCTTGAAGAACAGAGGATTTTGCCATCTTAAGAAATGCATTGAAGTTCGCGGCAACAATGCAGACTAACTCAATATTCTATGAAATTAATTTCCTGATGAAAACTTGCCAGCGACTAATAAAATGGCAAGCATAGCAGTAATGATCAGTGGAGCACTCATCAATGCAACTCCATTTGTTTTGTTAGTGGGAGCTATCTCGCAAAGTATTTGAGTGGCGATAAAAATAGTGTTGAAGAAGAGAAGAAGAGACATGATCTTGCTGTAGAAAAATACAAGGCAGCTTATGAGAAATATCAAGAGAATCGAACAAAGCTTCTCGATTGGATTGCAGCAAACGACCGAATCCAAAAAGAGGCAAATCAACATTTGATTGATACAGATTATGCTTTAAAGCTTTACGACAAGGCACGTAGTGAAGAGCTTGATATGAAAAAACCACATTTTTCTAACTTCTACAAACCGAGCACACAACAGAAACAAGTTGAAAATGATTTATGCCGGAGGAATGGCTTTAGCTTTGGGATTGGCTGCAAGTCGATTTTTGTGAAAGCAAAAGAAAATGGAGAGAAAACTTTCAAGAGTTTACTATAGCCCGAAAGGATTTTGGAAAGGATTGGGTGCAGTGAAAAAGTTGGCAGAAGAAGCTAGGGTTCCTGAAGATGTTGCAAAGCTTTGGCTGACGAGACAAGCCATCTGGCAGATTTATTTGGCTTCACCTAAGCATATCCCATGGCCAACGTTTGATGTTGATTTTCCAAATGCAGTTCATCAGGCCGATCTTCTTTTCCTTCCTCATGACAAACTTTTTAGAAAAGTCTATAAATATGCATTGACAGTGGTCAATGTTACGAGCAGATTCAAGGCTGCTGAACCTCTCACCTCAAAAGAATCTTTGAGGTCTCAAAGGCTTTCCAGACAATTTACAAAAGAGGGCCATTGAGATTGCCAAAAATTCTTCAGGTTGATCCCGGACATGAATTCATGGGTGAAACAACTAAAGAGATGGCAAAGCATGATGCGAGAATTAGAAGAGGAAATGTAAACATTCATAGAGATTAGGGGATAGTTAAGCGATTTAATCGAACTTTGGGTGAGCGCCTTTTTTGTCTCCAGTATGGCCAAGAGATGAACTTCCAAAGACAGAATGAGATCAACAGAATGGGTGAAGAGGCTTCCAGAAGTTGTTTCAGCATTGAATCATGAGAAGACAAGATTGACTGGAAAGAAACCAATTGACGCAATCAAAGAAAAGGTGGTTGACGCAAGGAGTTCAACTTCTTATTCAAGACCTGTTAGCTTGAAAGAAAAGAGACTTGACTATTCAAAAAACGTGAGATATCTCTATGCTCCTGGCGAGTTAGAAGGTGGACAAAGAATAGCAACAGATCCAATCTGGTCTCTAAAAGTCTTCAATATCAAAAAAGCACTTGTGAATGAAAAAAAATCTGTTCTTTACTATCTGAAAGATGGACCAAAGCGAGGATTTGTCAGAGAAGAGCTTCAGATTGTTCCACCTAAAACTGAGCTACCTCCTGAAGGAATTCAATGAAGAGAATGCTTCATAAGCCTTTGTGTTTTTTTTTGGGATTATTTCAATAGTTTTTTCTGATCGTTCAAATGCATTTTGAGATTGTCTTGAGAATCAGTGTAATCTCAAAATTCTTCAATTTTGCTTTGATTTTTGAAAGAAAAACTGTGCCAATCATTTTGCCTTAAGATCATCGTTGTTCTTTTTCAAGTGAGAATAAAATAATTTTTTCAAAATTACCTTGAAAACATGGTAGTTTTGACGCATTAAATTGCCTTGTCTTTAGGGCAATTGAATTTTTTCAAAACTGCCCTGTTTAATCAGGCAATTTTGAAAAATGTGCCAGAAACCCCCTTTTCCTACTACTCAAATGGATTGGGTCGAATGGATGAATGGATAATGAAAATTATCGAACAGATGAATGGCTAATTTTTTGAACAGATGAGCCTCACAGATGAGATTGAATGGATAAACAGCTAAGCGTTTGAACAAGTGATCGCCTGTAGAAATTATTTGAACAGATGGTTTCATCAAAACGAGCGGTGACACAGGCGTCCCAAGCTCTTGCCTTGAGCCAAAGCGAAGGATTATTTCATGAAATCGTGACGCTGTGTTAAGTTACACGAGGTATTTGACACAATCTGTGAAAAGATCACTTGAAATGAGTTGAAACTGGATCGTTTAAATAACTCAACTTCGCTTTCGACGCATTCAAATGGATTATAATTAATATTTTTATTATTGAATTCAACCGATTAAGATAAGGTACAACCAAGGAACTTGCACGTGAAAAGCATACAATTCGATAGTTCTCAACTTCAATTCAGGTTTAAATTTCCATAATCCCAGCTTCCCTGTCAGTTCATCAAAAATGCATTGCCTTAGTAACTGCTAACAACTTGTGTCAATTACTGCCATTTCACAATCACAAAATGGAGAATTCAACGAGAGAAGATGTAGAAGATCATTGCCAAAAGGCCTAGTGAAAGGATGATGAACTTTCTCAAACAGATAGCTCGAACCATTCGAACAGATCATGAATATTCAAGAACGGATAGGTGGAGGCGTTCGAACGGATGATGAAGTTTCAAGAACGGATAGCTGGAGGCGTTCGAATGGATGATGAAGTTTCTTGAACAGATAGCTTGAATGGTTTGAATGGAGATGATGAATATTCAAGAACAGATAGCTTGAGGCATTCAAACGGCATGCCAATCCATTCGAACGGCTGTCAGCTTATAAACAGCTAAGCATTTGGAACATTTTCCCATGAGAGGTCATATGGCTTAGGCTTGCAGACAGAATTGCGCATGCGCAGGTTTGGTTCCAAGGAAGTGGCAGCAGTGGACAGCTGTTTCGCTCTCTTTAGAACTTGTGAGCACTGCATAGCCAACCACTCATGAAAGACACAAGTTCTTTGTTATGAGTGGTCACAACTTCCAAGGTGGACCAAAGTCTCTTTAAACCTCAGTCACCACACTACAAATGTGGGACCTGCTGCGATGTTAGCATGGCGTAGGAAGAAAGAAAAGCGTCTTCAACAATGCATCAGGAGAAATTGGTTGCATCCCATCTCGGTCATCAAAGGATACCTAGGACCCAAGAACTCCGTCATTTGTATCTGTCTCCAGCAGAAGACATCACCAAGATGGGATGCAACCAATTTCTCCTGATGTACTGTTGAAGACGCTTTTCTTTTTTCCTACGCCATGCTAACATCGCAGCAGGTCCCACATTTGTAGTGTGGTGACTGAGGTTTAAAGAAACTTTATGTCTACCTTGGAAGTTATGACTGCTCATAACAAAGAATTTGGGTCTTTCATGAGCAATTGGCTATGCAGTGCTGACGAGCTCTAAAGAGAGTGAAACAGCTGTCTGCTGCTGCCACTTCCTTGGAACCAAAGCTGTGCATATGTAGTTCTGTTGGCTTAGGCTTGTGGCTGATCTAATGCTAGCTCTGATTAGTTTAAGGGAGAGATCAGGGCAGGGCATTATACAGGGGTAAGGTTTGATATTTTCTTGCAATGACTTCACTCTCAGTTTCTAAGTAGTTATTATCATTAAAAGAGGATAAACGTCTTTTGATCTTTTTCTGATATTAAGATTTATACAGTTACTACCATCCAGCTTTAAACCAGCCTATCCAAACTTGAATCCACTTGATTTTCTTCTTATAGGTGCTTTGTGGCAGACAATGATTTCCAAATTATTCACATCTCGTGACTTCTAAAATTATTGACTTTTTTGGAGTACCAGTATTTGAATTTTGCATTTATAATTTTGGTCTTCAGTGATAACCAGTACCCATTCAGGTCCTTGCTGAACATTTCATCTTTTTTTCATATCTTTAATAAGTGTTATCATGAGTTCAAAATACATCTTTATTATATTATTGTCACAAATTTACTGAAGTATTATGAATGTTATTGATTCCGTTTAAATAATAAGTGCTTCATTCTGTTTCATCTCTTTTTTTGTTCAGAGATGCCATGTTTGGTAGTAAGGATCCAACATGTCCCTTTTTTGCTTTCTTTTCACTGGGGGACATCTTAGATGCTGCATCACCTGATGGGATTGTGGTATGAAGTGAACCATTTTGAATCTCAGAGTTGTATTTACTGTCTCTCATGCTCAGGCATCCATTTTGGATGGGATGGGCTTTGGAAGGGGGAAGGGGTCAGACATTTTGTTTGTCAAAATTTTGATCTGTCATGCAGTTTACTAAATGATCACTCAACTTTAACCTTAAGCCCTGTAAGACAGAAAACAAATGTATTGTACAATTATTATGTAATCAATAAAAAGGCTACAAAATAATCTCAGATAGAAGTTTCTGTGCCCCTTTGATTGATGAATCTTTTCACTGAAATTTTCATTTCTCAATTGGAATGGTAATGAAGAGTAGAAGAAGACGTATGCTAAATTACCATGTTACTACACAATAGTAATCTTCTTCTAGTTTTAATTTTTTTTTTTTGCTTTTAAGGATGTGTTTGTGGATGCTAAGTCTGTTGACAGCTTTATATCAACTGCAGGGTCAATGCTGGAGCAGCACATATGGCCAGCATCTCTAAAATTTGGTTAGGAGTTTCTTTTGTTTTCAGTTGTATCTCTAAACTGCCTTTTTTTCCTCTTCTTCTTTATTCCAACATTTAAAGAAATCAAAAGTTTTTTTTTTATTTTTGAAATGAAGATTTTATTCTGTCTCTTATTTTTAAATGTCTTAAATTATGAGATAAAAAGTAGTTTGAGCTGTAACCTGTCCTAATTTTTGGTCAAACTCATTTTTCTATAGCTACTTGATGGTGTATTGGTAGTGTTCTGATTTTCGGGTTGCCTCCTGTTTCCAATTCATGTTTTACATACCGTAAAAACCTGGAGATAAACTGCACCCGCAGATAAGTTGCACCCTGAATTTAGCAGCTCAAATTTTGGAGAAAAAGTTTTTTGAAAGAAATAGAAGAAATCAAAAGTTTAATCTTGAGAAGTCTTTTTCATCCACTGTTCATTGAACTTAAACCCACTATTAACATTGCAATGGAAAATACTTCAAAGTCTTAGCCACAATTTTAGCACTTTACTATAAGGAACATCGTTTCTACCAACTTTGACATACAATTGATCTTTTTCTGGTGTTTGTTAAGAGGAATTTCTTCATTCGACACAGTTTTTCCATAGATTTTTGAATTGCATCAAGATTGTGAGCGGAACATTTGAAGCTTAGTAACCAGGCCTTAGATTGGATGCATTAACGAAAATTTGCGTCGACATTTAGGACACCTTTTTCAAATGTTCCTGCAGATAAGCTGCACCCCCAATTTCTAGCAAGGTTTTTTGGAAAAAAGGTCCGGCTTATCCGCAGGTTTTTATGGTACATATTTCCATGCTTGAGTTTTCATTTTATATTTTGAATTTATGATTAGCTATTGTTAATCTCAATTTGTGAATAATTGAAGTAGTGTTGAAACATTGTTACATGGTGGTTACTGGTATTTTTCATGCACTTAGACTAATATATTATTTTCTTCATTTGACTCTTATTTACTGTATTTCTGCAAACATAAAAGTTGACAACCTTGTAGTGAACTGCAAATAAGAATACACATGTACCACATGATGACCATGCTCACCAAAGAGTCTGTGTGGTTCAGTGGTAGAGCATGAGAGTGCTGATTTCAAAGGTCTGAAGTCTAATTCCTCATGGGCATGGGACTCACAAAAAGACAAAAAACATCTATTTCTATTTCCTTACCATGCTCAAATTCTTAGATCTTTGTACAGGTAACTTTGTTTATACACATGAAAGATTAAAATGATGTGGTGTTTTTCCTTTGTTGTGCCATGCTGATGTACATGAAATATTTTATCCCCGAGCCAATTTTAAAAAATAATGTCAGCAATTTGTTTGAATTTTTTTTTTGAAAACTCTAAATTTCTTTTCTTAAATCCCAAAACAATGTTTGATTTTTTCTATTATTATTTTTATTATTTCAGATGCTTGTTGCTTATTGGAGACAGGACTTGTGCACTCCAAATTCTTAGGAGTTCAACGTCAGGTGAGAAGTTGCTGGGTGTGGACAAAACCTGGCCTAGGCCATGGCCTACCCTGTGGCCTACCCTATGGCCTACAGGTGGTCAGATTTTTAAAAGGATAGCATTGCTGGAAACCTTTCAATGTTTTCCTGAGTACTGTCTTACCAACGACTTTCTTCTGCTGTTTTGGCGGCCACATTCCGATCAAAATTTCTTAACCTTCTGATAGAATAAGGAAATCAAGGAACAGAAGCTGGTTAAATGCAACTTTTGGGTGTATCAGCTCTCCTTTCAAATTAGTGCAATACTGGCCCTTTGGAAAAGCAAGTAAAGTTTGTGAAATGGTTACGACGGCAATGTGTGTGTGTCCCGGGGTGGGTGCTCATTGCAAATTCAATACTCTACAGCACTTGAGGGCACTTAAAAAATTGGCCTGGCACGTACTGTTTGCATTTTCTTACCTGGATATGCATGCTCTCCAATATAACGCCGTTCATTACATTTTTACACCAGCACTCCACTATTACCAACTGACAGCCTGCATCATAAAGCCGCCATTTTGTATATCCTCTGCGACCATGCAATATTGGCCCCTCCTCTCCCCTCCCCCTTAACCTACCTTTATGGTTGAGTGCTGTGATATTTGCAGTGTTTTGTTCCCTCAGATGTTGAAAATCGCGTTAGCGACCTCTTAGTATACCCTTTTCAGAGACAGATAATTGTACACCAGCATATTCGTTCGACTCTTACTGATTTTATTTTTATGTTCTTAAAAATCTGACCACCGGTAAGCCATAGGGTAGGCCACAGGGTAAGCCATGGCCTAGGCCAGGTTTTGTCCACACCTGAAGTTGCTTTAATTTTAGTAATAAAAGGCTGCACTTACTCACTCTGTTAATGCTCATTTTGCCCACTGGCTCTACTGGTATCTGGGGAAGCAATAATGGTCTTTCACTGCTGCTTGCCTTTGGCTAGATTTCGGGTTTTATTTCAGCTTCTAGATTAATGCTGCTAATTGTTGTTAGTTCTACCATTCTTGTGCCTGCCTTTGGGTTTCCAATGTATTGCTGTCTTGGGGATGGAACCATTTTCCTTTCTGGTGGCATGGTTTTCCTCATGGAGCACATTTCCATGGTTACATTACTCATACCCTGGTTGCCATCTCCTCTGATGATACATGTGGCATGGATCTTCATCTTCCTGTTAGGGTCACAATGTTTATTATGATGAGGTAAGTCTTTGCAGTAGGCTGTCTCTGTGCACACTGACAAAAGTCCTTTGGAAATCTACAAAGTTAATGTATAACCGCCTCTCCCATTCTGTGTTCTAGTCAATAATTTTCTGTATTGCTGGTAGCTGGTCAGAACAACCCTTGTGGTAAACAGACTGTTCTCTCCTTGGCTGCTCATTTACTTCTAAATGGCAACCTTGGCCAGGTTTTACCTGTGACATGATAGTGGTGCTGGACCAGTTATATATACACCTAGAGCCCGAACACGGGTATGTCCACAGTTTTCCTCTGTTCAGCTCTACTACGAGCTCTTCTCTTTTCATAATCCTGGACCCTCTTAGAGTTGTATGTGAGTGAGTCTCTTCCATTCGGCTCTGTTGTTCGCAGTTGAAAGCCACTGATCTAAGACATGGCCACACTTCAATGCCCTTTTGCAGGTGTCCTTGAAACGAAGCTTGGGTCGGCCTACTGGGCGAGCACCATGGGCCAACTCACAGTAGAGGAGCTGCTTTACTAGCCTATCATTGTCCATTTCACTAACATGTCCTAACCAGCGTAGGCGAGTCCTACCAACATCACCTCCACGTCTTCAACGTCGGCACGTCGCAACACCTCTTCATTGCTGATGTAATCGTTCCATTTGATGTTTAAGTTAAGATGTAGATGATGCTGTTGTATTGTACGGAGCTGCCTGACTTCATGTTGATATAAAGTCTAAGTTTCACTGCCATGCATCAGAAGGGGCGTTAGGCATTGGTTGTAGACAGCAACTTTAGTTGGAGCTGTTAGATCCTGCGAGTCGAACACTCTTTTGTGTAGTTGACCAAATGCACAAGACGTTGCTTGAGTACGAGATGCAAGTTCCTCCTTCATAGAGCAGTCACCGCTGACATACTGTACTTACCCGTGTATAATGCTCACCCATGTTTAATGTGCACCCTTGTTTTAAACCTAATTTATCAGAAAAAAGTTTTTCATGGCAAAAAAGACAAGTTAAATGTTCGTACAATTATTTATCAAGACAACTAGAATAAGAAATTTTCTATATTGTTAACATCAACATCTTTTGCTACTTAGTTATTTATGACATTATTGAAATCAAACTTTAGGACTTTAAGCGAGGCCTAGCTAATTTGACTATCCCACGGTGAGCAACAATTTGATTTTGTGTCATATCATTGTATTTTTAGAATTTTCAAACGAGCGCTATGCAATTTTCTGGCCGTAAAGTTAAGTAAACAACAATATAACCATGATGAATTCCACTGTGTTCCCTTTGTGTACACATAAGAAATTCGCACATTTTTTGCTTATGACAGCAAATCAAGAACTGCTTTAAATAAAGCTTTTGTCCTGAAATGTTTCTCACTCACTTTCTTCTTGGTTCTCATTGAAAAATTCCATGTAACATGAGATTTCTTCACATGCGGCCAAATTTGCATATTCACTTTGAAATCTGATCCGCGTGCCTGTTTGCACACTTGCGAAAATATTTAGCAATTTTTGTCTTTCCTCTTGATTTTAGACTAAAAACTTAATATGTACCTATAACTTTTTGTTGAAAATAAGTTATTTAATCAAAGTTTTAAATGTGTTACTTTTTGTTGTTGTTGTGTTTTTAATGTATGCAAATTAGGACGTGCGTGACAAACAATGGAATCCCTGTTTAATACACACTGCGATTTTGATGGTTATTTTTGTAGAAAAAAAGTGTGCATTATACATGGATAAATATGGTAGCTGCCAAGGTACTTGAAACGGGTGACGTTAGCTAATTTAGTACCATCTACGAAGAACTCAGCTGTGTTACCAATACACAGAGTCTCTGTTTTAACCGTGTTGATGCACAGGCCCATCCTCCTAGCAACAACGTTGTAGGAGGTCAAAAGCGATTGCAGACCCTCTGGTGTGTCACTAAAATAGCAATGTCGTCAGCGCACGGAGCTTCTCTAATAAACTCTGTAAGAACTTTGGTTTTTGCTTTGAGTCTGCGTAGGTCAGAAAGATCTCCATCCTAACGTAACCTGATCTGTACACTGCAGGTGTGTTTGATTTTCTTGAAAGTGAGCCAGAGTAAGACTGCTGCGCAGATGCCAAAGAGTGTTGGAGCTAGTTTGCACCCCTGCTATTGTATTCAAGGGATTGGGTCAGTTCACCATCAACTACAAGTCTGGTGTGTATATCTGTATATAGCTTCTTGCTGATTCTTATAACCTTTGGCAGACAGCCAAGTTTGCCAAGGATGATGAAAAGAAGCTCATGATTGACAGTGTCAAACGCCTTGAAAGTCCACAAAGGCTATGTACAAGCATCTGCGTTGCTCTCTTGTTTTTTCCATCAGCTGGCAAAGCGTGAAGATTTTGTCTATTGTACGTCTTCCGTTACGGTACCCTGACTGCGAGTGGGGATACATAGATTTTGCTAACAGGTGTAGCCTCTGCAAGATGACATCCGCAAATACTTTTCCAACAGCACCGGGTAGCAATATACCTCTATAATTGCCGCAATGACTTCTGTTGCCTTTTTTGAACAATATGGCGATGTTCGCATCTGTCCAGTCCAATGGAATTATCTCTGTAGTCCAGCAGATGTTAAAAAGGACTAGCAGGAAAGCTCTCAATCGACGTCCACCATTCACAAGTATTTCAGGAAGAATGCCATCAGGACTTGGGCTCTTTCCAAGTTGGGTGTTTCTGAGAGCTTGATCAAGTTCTTGTTCTTCAATTGGGCGACTCATTGATTCGATGACTGGAAGCTGGTCTATACCATCGACAATGGTCAAGTCAGCATCAGTTGGTTGGTTTAGTAAGTTGCTGAAATGTTTAACCCATCTGTCTTTTATCATATCAGGGACAGTCAGGAGCTCACCACCTTTGGATTTCACTGGATGAGAGATGTTTTTGAGCTCTCTAATGCATCTTCTCAAAACATGCCTGTCCATATTCTTATCTTGAAGGAGTTGTTGAATTGCATCATCCTGATCATCGAACCAGTCGTTATGCACTCTTTTCTTTTTGCCAAAGACATTGGCAGCAGCGTTCTGGAGAACAACTCTGAGCTCGTCAAAGTCAGTGTTACAGGTGGACAGCTTCTCATCCAGAAACTTTTCTAGCAATACTTTCTTGTCATCATTTAAGCGTGTGTCTAGCTTTTTGGAAGGTCTTGTACCTCTCTTCTTTTTCTTGATGGAGAAGAGACACTTCGTCATCTAAGCGTGTGTCTAGCTTTTTGGAAGGTCTTGTACCTCTCTTCTTTTTCTTGATGGAGAAGAGACACTTAGATGTGAGGAGCTCATGATTGGCGAAGCAGTTTGCTGCATGATTGACTTTTGTCACTGTAACATAATTATGGCTTTGCAGCTGTGTTGGGTAGTACATCGTCAAGCTGATGCCATTGCTTTGAACAAAGGTGTTGTCATGTGTTCTTTAAGCTGTCTTTCAGTTGGAACATTGTGCCCATGAGGCTTAGTTGAAATCTGGTGCAAAATTCCAAGAGCATGAGGCTGTTGAAATTCGTCTTTCCAACACCACGTTTCCCGATGACACTTGGCCATGATTTCCAGTCTGAGCCCACACGAGCATTAAAATCATCCAAAATGATAACGCTGTCCATTTCGGCAGCTGATGCACAGCTACCGAGCTTTTCATGGAACTGTTCCTTTTCTTCCTGCAGTCTTTGCATGGTTGGTGCATAAATACTAATGAGTGTTAGATTGTTAACACCCTTTAGCTGTATGCGCATTGACATGAGTCTGTCACTGATTGGTCTAGGGCTAATACTTTGAGTACCTAGCCTCCTCTCCTCCACTCCAGAAAATTGTATGACTCCTCTCGACTGTGTTTCCCATGCCAGGTCGCCGAACTTCACTTAGAGCACAGATGTTCATGCCCGCTTTCTCTAATTCATGACAGATGGGGGCAGTTGATCACTCTGGTCTTATTGAAGAGTCACTGTTGTTGGTCGTGTGAACATTCCAGGCTCCCAGGTTAAGATGTTGTTTATTTTGGGCATTGGAATTAGAGAGTAGATGGTGTTGTTCATTGGCTACCACGGACATGGTAGCAGTATACGGACTTCGTCCACTTGTCGCCACTGCCGTATCAAATGGTGCATTGGTTCCCCCAGATGCGATAGCCATACCTTCACTCCTTGTCTGTACTTCTGTTTAAACTGTGGGGCTGCACCTATGATGATGACACTGCTTGGCACATGGGCAGCGTCCCTTGGCGAGGTACTCTGTTGATTGATGACACAGCAAAGCTGAGATGGTCGCAGAGAAGCTCATTGCATACTGTTAGTACTGGAGCCGAATTGACTGTCAGGACTGCCATTGCTGGAGCTGAAGCCGAGTTGACTAACGGGACCGCCTTGCAGGATGCCTGTTGGCTTGCAAGGAGCTCATCCACCCTTTAGCAGGTGTTGTTTTAAGTCCTGCAAGGGTGACATGCCACCCTCCTCACCAGAAAAAAGCTGGTGAGGGGAGCCAGTTTAGACACCGACCACCCATCCATGCGGCAGGTTGTACTGGGTTACATAGTACCAGTAGCAGACTCCGTGTCTGACCTGATCAGCTACTGTGGTCATTTTTGACACCTTGGTCGGGGATTTTTATGATCATGTCTTAATGTTCAGTAATTTGATTCTTCCACTGCCACCATCACCATTGTAAGTAGGACTGCAGGATCCATTCTGAAAGCTTAGAGTCACCTTTGGAAAGCTCTGCATTCAAGTTGTTTTGGCTTGGAGCTTTACCTGTTCTTTCATGGCTGTAATGATTTCCTTTTTGTTTGGAGTAACTTCCTTTAAGGCACTCTCTTAAACTAATGTCAGGAGGTTTGTTGAGGGCATCTTTTAAGTGCTCTTTCAACATACATCCCATTGTTTTTAATTCTTTTTACTTGTGGTCTAACCTTTGCAACCTTTATGGGGGCTTCATTTTGAACTGTATTTCATACAAATTTTTATGGTGATTTTGTATGTTTCCCTGTAGTTGTATGGTTGTTTATTAACTCTTGCCACTTTGTAAGAGAGGGTATTGTACGTATCATATAGGTAGACTCAGGGATGTAGCACAGAAAGGAGAAAGTGCTTTAAAGATAGACAAGTGATTTCCTCTTTCCTCCCTAGAATTCACAACAGTCATGACAAACTTATTCTCAGGCACAGTAGCTTACTGATGACTTAGGATTGTTCTTAAAAATGAATTCTACATGCAAATGTGTTATTAGTTGGTACTTGAGTGCAATTTTGGTTTTGTTGTTTATGGCTCAAAATGTCAATTGCTCATTGAGGCCTGTAGTATTACAAGAGATGTGGTCACAATCTCAAGCACAGAATGAATGTCATTTCATGTATTAACAATAATTTTTCCTCCACTACTCAACCAGCCAAGCCACCGCACTGTTTATTAAACACCAAATTGATGTGCTTACAAAAGTCTTTTACGATTGAAGGAAACTAAATGCACCAAAGCTGGATGCGAAAACCCCTAAAAACCAGCAGGTGGAAAAAACGGGGAACATGTACCCCCAACCAAGGCAGTGGTGTTTTAGGGCATCCTATAAATGACATGTTATACATAGTTACTTAAGGTAGTATGCAAGTACAGCTCTAAATTTAAACAAAAAAGGAAACGTGGAAGGCTGACCATTATCACAGATTAAATTTTCTATGACAATGAAAGGCAACTTCCCTGTGAGCCACTTGGTTAAGTTCTCCTACACCTGGCCCCTCCTGTCTGGCATACAAGAAACTAATTGGTCTGTCACGGTAAAACCACTGCAACTAGCAATTTCTGATGAAAATAAGTTTAACTTTTATAAATGGTGTAAAATGGTTGAACTCAAATCAAGCTCATTGTTTCTTTACTACACGAGAGTACTCATAGCAGATCCTTTGCCACCCACAACTCACAACCCTTAAACAGTAGCTACTCCCACAGATATTGTGACTCGTATGTGGATGCAAAGAAAAGAAAAAAAATATAACTGATAGAAATACAAATCATGGCCTTAGTAACCATAATTATTTTGGTTACGATGAATATATGAAGTTAATAATTATATTTTGAACTGCAGTTATAGATACGTATGATGCACGATCCTCGCAGTAGAGAGCGCTATTTATGCAATAGCGAAAATCAGACCTGAAAAAAAAAAAATCAGGCCTGTACAGGATTCGAACCACTGACCTCTGCGATACTAGTGCAGCGCTCTACCAATTGAGCCAACAAGCCAACTGGGAGCAGGCCGTTAAGTTGATTCGTAATAAACCAGTGAAGATAAATCAGATACGATATGAACTTCATATATTCATTATAAATTATCTGATTTATCATCACGGGTTTATCACGAATCAACTTAACGACCTACTCCCAGTTGGCTTGTTAGCTCAATTGGTAGAGCACTGCGTTAGTATCGCAGAGGTCAGTGTTTCAAATCCCGTACAGGCCTGATTTTTTTCAGGTCTGATTTTCATTATTGCATAAATAGTGCTCTCTACTGCGAGGATCGTGCATCATACATAATTATTTTCTTAGACAAATCCTATTTTTGCTGACATTGCTATCCAAATAGCATATGCTCAGTTGTCATGGCCAAAGTTGAATTGACAAAATATCTTTTTGTTTAGATTCTTTCTAACATAAGCAAGCAGGGATTCAGTTGCCTTTCTGATGTGCATGAGTACTTCAATACATGTTATGTTGCTGGTCTTCTCCCAAGAAATTTTGACCTTTCCAAGCCACAGGACAGAACTGTAAGTATTATTTAGTAAAATAATAATTGTGATGATTTCTGTACACCATGGGGCTTTTAAACCAAGAAAAGAAGGTTGAAAGTGAAGAAATCAGTACTCTTAAGATGAACAGTTCATAATAGGAACAAGATGCCCTAAGGCATTGTTATTTTCCGTCATTTAAAGCCTAACTTTAAGGGGATGGAGGTAGCAAGTGAAGCCTTCAATTACTAAAAGTAATTTTTCTTAGGGTGAGATTGGAATAGCATTTAAACAGTTAAATTAGCTTATGGACCAATTTTTGTATGGTGAGTTTCTTTCTTAAAGGTTCTCTTGAGTCATAATTACAGTTTTGGTAGAGTAGCTTTATGTTGTGTAGAGCTTGGCACATTTACATATGTTGTTTGATTTCTGTTAGTTTCACTATGGGGCTCTTCTCTCAGTTGCCTTAGAGCATGGCTTGGTGACTTTCATCACATTGTGCATTCAGAAACTGGGGGCAGGAAGTAAGTTGAATATCTGATTTAAGTTCATTTCTCTGCGTGAAAAAATCAGAACTATGAAATACTCAAAACTATACCGTGCCCAAAATAGGATACTTTTTTTTATATTTTTCCTCATTATGCTTGAGTAGCATGATAAGGAATCCTCTCTTGATTTGTGCAAGTCTTGCACAGCAGCAGTAATGAAAATAATAAGGTGAAAAATTGGATAGGATAGCAATACATTGTGTGATGATATACACGAAAAATTGCATGTGTCTGACTGGCTGAAACGAGTCCGTTTTTCATGTACCAAGAGTGCAAATTACAAATAGTGTGAAGCACTGTAAAAGTTCCATTTGGCTTGACTTTCTATGATTCATTTTTCTTGTAACAAGTGACAACATGATTTCAAGTTAAATTTGGTGTAAATAAGCACTAGAGGACTTCTAAAAAAGGGAAACTGAAGAATAATATTCAGTACTTATTGACTGAGAGGGAGAGCTGGATGGGAAAATATTTGGCTTGAGGTCATGATGCACAGACTGAGCATAGCAAGGTTGGTGCTTCATTACTGAAAGCGAAATAATTACATTTTATCTGGTTTCTCAAGTTGTAAATCATAATCAGACAAACCAAGAATCAGCATGTAAGGAAAATTATATAGTTTTCAGACAAGTTGACCATGTTCTGAAGTTTGGGGGAATGTGTATTTTCAATGGAACAAGACTTACCCAAGGCTTGGTATCCACTTGTAGAAATCTAAGTCTGTACAGGACACATTGCTTGCCTGAATCAAATGTGACTGGATACCCAATATGAGATTCACTATTGTTGGTGAAGTGCCCAAAGCCATTGGTCATTTTACATACTTTGCTCTCAAGATTGATTTTGCTGGCAGGTAAAGGGGGCCATGGGTTCATGAAGATTCAACCAGTGGAGAGATGAATTTCTTTTAACAACAGTTGTTTTCTCCAGTAAGAGACCATAAAATGCCTCCTTGAGTGATGAAGGAGTTAAAGAACCTATGGCAATATTGGTCATAGTGTTGGAGTTATGCAAGGAGAAAACTTTTGACTTGGGCCAATGAAGTCAATTTAGCTCCAGATAAAAACTAAGAACCTTTGAGAGGAAAATTGATATCAGTGATAAAAATTAGACAAATAAAACTCACTACTATAAGTTCCACTTCTTATCTCCTTAATTTTTGCTTCTTGGTTAGTTGCTTAAAGGGTACGCTTTAATCAAAGTACTCTATAAGTCCGCCGCCTCCTTTCTTTCGATCTCTTCGATACATCTTGTAGCCTGCTAGGGTAGACTGGCTGTTCGGGTAAGACTGATCTATTTTTGTCCCTGCGATGAAAATTACGTTTGCCTTCATCTCATTGTTCAACAGTCTGAGCTCATCAAATTTATTTTGTACACTATTTATGTTAAGATGGACAATGAGGATCTGATTTGTATTCATTTCCTTTGTTTCAAGAAAAATATTGTACTCTTCAGAAAAGCTGCTACTTGGTACATTTGAAGTCTCCTGGGACAAGGTTGAAGGAATGAGGTGGTCATCAGCATCTAATTCTTGATGTGATTGATTTAAATTTAAATCTTTTCCTTCGAAAGCAACTGACCCCTCTTCTTCACTCAAGAAAAATGAGTTGCTCAGTGACGGCAGAAAACAGAGAGGGCACGTCCAATCGATTGTAGGTCTGTTAAGGAGATATTTAAAAGCTGAGCTTGACATACCGAGGCATTTTACATGACTCCATAATCCACACTCGGAGCATAAAATTGCATTCTGGTTGTTTCGAACACTCTTTGAACATTCTTTACAGGGAAATTTCACCAGACCAGGGTTTATATGAACATCTCCGCTGATTACCAGTCGCTGAATGTTAAACCAGCTTTTTCCTCCTGCGGAATATCGAGCTCAACATGAGAGGAACGCCTTTCCTCAACAGTGAGGTTTTTTGTTGACATTCGAGTCGAAGCGTTGAAGTTCCATTTGTTTTCAGTAATAATTCTCCTTGCCTTTCCATCGATGACTCCAAATTTCCAATGTACTCCTGGGCATGTAGCATGATAATTTAATCATGTGTATGAAACACAGAGCCAGGAAGCATCTACTAATGTGGGAGCTCTTTAAAACATGACCGACTGCCATTATCCCAAGCTTGATGGTCCATTTGCAGTTGGCTACAGATTCTTAGTAACATGTTAATATGATAGTAATATGGCCTCATTGTGAACTCAAGGAAGTGGTCCAGCTGACTGCTGTTCTATATGGATTCTGTTTGGCAGGATTTTTTCAATAGGCACTCCAGGCTCTTCACTCTTCACTCTTCACTCGTGCTCTTGCCTCTTATATTTGTCTTATCAGAGAGAGTTTCAAATGGCTGATTATGTGTTTAAGCTTGTTGACTGAGAATCTATTTGGATAAATGCTCAGGATTGGAGTCTTAAATGATTTAGAGGGGGTATTCTGATAGATGATAAGAATGGCTTGAAGACAAAATCAACAGCAGTTTTACACTTCTGCTCATGATCTACATTCACTTGGAGTAACATTTTACCACCTCTTGGAGCTACGAGATTGTACACCATCTGGCACACTTCTCCAGTTTTTTAAGAAATTGAAGTTTTTGAGGAAAGGAACAGTCTACTTGGGATTCATGGCCATTTATGAGGCTGTCAGCGTATGCATTGAAAACTTGCACTGGATCCTGGACATTTCCTCCAACTGATATGAAGTCCCGTATTTTTGTAATCCTGTCAAGTGCAAACATGACTGAGGGAGTCCACATTTCAAATTGATGCTATGGGATAGCCTGGAAGAACTAGGCTGGACCTCTGAGCTAAAAAGTTATGTTAATGCTGCTTCATTTAGATGGGAGATATAATTCATGATATTTACTTGATTGAATTACATGACTGAGTCACTGCTCCGGTGTGTTTTAATATGTGCTGTGATTACCAGTTATGCTAAATAAAATGGTGAAGTTTGGATCTGGAATGTTCATTCAGGTTTCAAAAACGTTTGTTTTTAACCTTTTTTTAACTTTTTAGCCTTGTATATAATTATTATAATATTTCTTATTAACCCATTAATGGCTGCAGCTTTTGTGGAAAACTGTGTTTTGAAGCTAGTCGAGCAGATTTCGGGTCACTGTTGTGGTTTTAAAAGCTCAAACTTACCAAAAACCCCTTGACAGCTTGTGCACTGGACGGCCTTTCGATCCAAATGCAAAATGGCGGCCTTAAAATCTCGGGCACGCGCAGAGAGCAAAATTTCGACATAGTTTTTGGGTTGAAAAGGCATGCCCCACTTACGACTTCTACTTTTCTCTCTTTCTCCTGCCCTTTTTTTCCCCTCTCCTTGCCTGAAGTTTCTCCTCACTTGCTGGAAATTGAGTAGGCTTCATTTTGGTGTAGAGATTTTTCAGAAACTGCTCATTCTTTTCAAAGCACATGCTCGAAAAGGTAGGTGGGTAGAGAAACACGATTTTCGTGCAGATTTTCAGGTCAAAGTGACACGGTTTTTTGGCTATTTCTCCAATCTCCTTCACTCAATTGCGCTTATTCTGGTATCGTCTGTAAGATATTTTCAACCTGTTCAAGTAGGTGCTCAAATTCGTGCTCCAGGGTTAAAAGTGATGACGTCACAAGGTGCAGAAAGGGTGTGGGTCCCCATTGGCGCATACGGGCGCACTGGACGTCAATGGGTTAAGCAAACATTATGGACTTCTAATAAGTGTTTTAAAATAAATTATGACAAACCTCTGAATAAACACATATCAAAATTGAAATGCTTTTCAAAGCTCTGAAGTATCACATAATCTAAGAATATAAACAATCTTTTGGTGCATGCAGTGTGTTACAAGGGGCAAGCTTGTCGACTTTTGAAATTTTTGATGGTGCAAGAGGTCAAAAAAGGGCCTTTTGCAGCTTTAAATTTTGAGAGCTCTAAAAGTTTTCATTCAATACTACCAAACAAACTTACCTCCAGAAACCAAAATGGTTTTATTTATTTACCACCAAATGCCACAAAATGCCTTGGACTGCACTTACAGAGAACACCACTTAAATCACCTGAAATGTTCTAGGTTTTTCCAGTTATGTGCTTCATGGCTATTTCTTCCAGTTATAAATTACTAAGATTTGGCACACTTGCATGCCATTTGTTCACTTAATGTTGAGTCATTTTGTTCAGTAATCAACATGTTATTTCACTCACCAGCTTGTCATTTTAATCATTTTAGAGCTCAACATACCTTGTTTATTAAAAAAAAAAAAAAAAAAAAAAAAAAAAAAACTGGATCCTTTAATTTAACTGATTTCAGGTGTGACTCATGCAGGCTGCAGTTTGAAGTTGATACTGGATTGGGCATGGGAACGTGTTGTGGACATAAAAGACCAGTTAGATCAGCTTTGTAAGAATACCCAATTTCCTTTTTATTAAGAAAAGTTGTCCAGATTTGTTGTAGTTTACCCTTCTGGAAATTTTACAAGGATTACCAAAGTCAATCAATTGCAGAATCTTTTCCATACTGTATAAAAGGGTGTAAGCAAATGGCACCCAGACTGTCAGATACTCTTAATGACTCTCAACAATTAACCAACTAAATAGTTAAAGTTACCGTAATAACTGATAGCAAAGTTACTTTGTTGAAGGTGTTCCACTGTTTGATGGTGGAGGTGGCACACCTGATGAGCAGATGCTTTTAATGTTAGACAATCAGAAGGTGCAGCTGGCCCATTTAACAACTGTATTCCAGGCTCTGATAACCAAGTCAGCTCCAACTACTTATCAGGGTAATGATTCTTGACTTCTTTAAGAACATGCTGCTGATTTAGAACATTTTGTAGGATCTCTTTATTGATGGTACAAGAATATAAAATTGTAAACTTTGGAAAGTGCATTTTCTAACTGTTATCAGTATCTTTAATCTATGATGGTATACTTAACATTATCTTGAAATTGCATTTGGAACTCCATACTTTGTTATTTAAGGTTTGAAGGACTTGGAAGCAAGATACAGTGTTGTTGGAATTCTTGCACTGGTAAGTATTTCATGCCACACGATTAGTTGCACATGTACAATGGTACATCAGGTGTAAAACAAGTGCCATGTGTGCACTTGAAGTCCAATTTTACCATCCAAAAGTTTTCATGGTACGTCCTGTAAACCATTACAAACCAGTTTTGATTTTGGAATAACAACTCTAATTGTGGTGAAAACCTGTTCCTGACTGCCTAGTGTTTGATGAAGGAGAAGCCTGAATAAACTATCACACTTAATTCAAGTGTGAATAATCTGTTTGTCTTAGAAAAAAATCTATTAGATAGGCACAACTTAGCAACAAATCAGGCTAATGTTTTAATTTTAGTTGTTTACAAACACACAATGCTTGGCCACTCACTTACCATCTATCATGAAAAGAAAGCCAGTAGGTTAGCCATTCAGAGTGAAATGGTATTGATAGAACATAACTACAAATAAGGTCCAAAATGTTCTTTAACTTAAACTTATGGTTTTGCTGTTACAGTAGTAAAGTGAATTTGCAGGAGTGCTGGTGAATTTTGAAGCCTATTGAGCAAACCCATTTCAGTACCACACTATCAATATCTAATTTTTGCCAATCAGATGCAGGCTGCAAAACTGAGACAACATTGCAATGATGTATTGGTGTCTCTCTCATCATCAAAATTTCATCGGGATTTAAAAAGATAACATTATCAAGCACTTGCTCAAACCCATTGATACAGACTTTTAATATGAAAGTGATTATTGCCTTCTGAAGGAAATAGTAGGTCACCTTTAACAAGTCTGGGAAAATTACCATGTATTTCATAAGGTTTTGATACCTATGTTGGATTTATTTATAATTTTTTTTTTTTTCACTATTTATTTCAGTATCTTAAAGTTGTTCTTTGGCTTATTGGACAAGGCTTATTGCCTGAACAATCAGGTTAGAACATTTACATGTAGGTGGTGGCTGGAGAAGAGAACCGTTAGATAATTGATCATAGCACACATATTTGTTTGGTGAATGGCTGTTTCGATGAGCTTCCAATGGCTGTTTAGATATTGTCACCAGCAGGAATTTTTGATAAAATGTTTCTGCTGGAGAATAAAGTTAAAGGAATAAGGATGTGATTTGATGATTTTGATAATTACTGACCACATTATTATCACATCTTTTGACTGCTTTTTCAGGGTTAAATACCTAAAGTTTGCATTAGCTAGACTTTGTTTAACTTTCCTCCATCTCTACTTTTCTTGATTTGGTTTTTTCTCTCTTACTTTTTAGAGGGCTCAGTTACAGGACTTAAAAGGTGGAGAAATAGATGGAATGTCATTTGATTATTTGATGGTTACACACAAGGCTGTGATAATGTATCTTTGTCACAAGGTTGTGGCTTTAGCACATTTTTATAATGAGATCTCTTTCTACAAATAGCGTTACACAGTCAGCTCTCCCAAATGCGAAACATATTTTCAATTTTTTCACAGACACATGCATTCAGTTGAAAGAACCTTCCAAAGTAGAATAAAGAGAGAGCAGACATTCTTTTATGATAGATGGCCTCATGTAAATTAGGAAAGCCAATATGTAGAGTGGTAGAGTAAACTGGAAAGGTTTGGTGGCTCACACACTTGGTTTGGAGCTTACAGGAAATAAAAGATTACTATCATTTTTTTTTTTTTATTCAGAGGACACTGTTACCCTGCTGTGCCTCTTGCTGAGGCATGCGAGGGCAGACGTAAAGACTTGGAAAACCTTTGTGGCAGGTATGTACATCTTTTATTACAAGGTTGTACAGCAACTACATTTTTACGCAGTATCTTATGAGAATGGTTGACTTCTTATAATAATAATAATAATAATAATAATAATAACCACCTCCCGGTTAGCTCAATGGATAGAGCGCTGGACTGTTGTGCGGGAAGTCAAGGGTTCGAGGCCTTGCCGGACCAACATACAAGGTCTTAAAATAATTGAGAAGAATTTGCTGCCTTTCTATAACATCAAGAAATGGTTAGATATTCTAGTCTTCTCGGATAGGGACAAATAAATGGGGGTCCCGTCTCCCGCAGGGTTGGGGTAGGAGACATTAATTTGCCACACACGAGATTACTGTGTGATGGATGTCCTTCCCTGGGGTGGGATGGGTGGGTTTAGTGGGCCCGTTGTAATCGGCGTAAGCTGTCGCAGTGTCCCTGCCGGTTGGCAAAGCTAAATAAAATAAAAATAGAGTAATATTTAACATTTATACAGTGCAAATTAACATACAGGAAGATATGATCAAGTATGCTTTACATGATAAAATTGAACACGAAATTGCTATGTTACCTATTTATAATAATTTTGAATTTACAATGGAATGCAAAGATGTATAATATATGAAATACTAAAAAGAAATTATGAATTAAATGCTTCCCTAAAATAGTGAGTTTTTAGCAAGTCTTAAAGATGTTGAAATTTTGCTGTGACCTTAAAGATTACAGGAGACTATTATAAATCTTGGCGGTTGAATTGGAAAAGGCTGGATCCCCAAGCATTTTTTTCGATCATCATGAATGGTCCTCAAATTGCCACCACTTCTAATAAAGTCAATGGTCAACTAGATCTCTGTAACACAAAGTGTTCTTCTCGTTTGCTAAATTAAATTACATCATTCTGTAACTTTGGAGCATTTGCTTTTAAAAATGCTTGTTTGGAAAAAGCATATAACAATAGGAACACACACACACCTATTCTCATCCTGAGTTCTATCCTGTTATCATAACTCTGTTTTTTTTAGTCACTTTATTTATGCATGGCAAAGTTTGAAAAATAATTACACAGCACAAAAATCAATTTCAGACGGAGTGGTTTTGTAAGTTAGCCTTATACCTACACTGTACAAGTTTAGCTAATTTTCAAACTCAGTGGCTGATTTTCTTTTTTTATGAAGAAAAGGTGGGGCTTGTTTTCAAAAGTTTTTTGAATAGTTTTTCCCTCAAAGTAGTCATTAGGGAATTGAAAATCATCACAGACATTTTACTCAGCTTTCAGCTAAGTCATTTAACACCACAAGAGCAAGTTGTTACCAAACTCTTTTACTATTGGGTTCTTCTGACTTGTCTTTGAAATCTTCAAAATAAAAGAACAACACACTGGTGTAATATATTTATAAATAACTTTGCTTTTTAATGATAAAAAATTGCGATAAAACATTTCATAAAAGCATAATTATTAATAATTTGTTGATTATGTTTTGACGATTGGCTAACATTGTCAAGTCAAAGAGTGAAAGATAACAAATGTGTAAATACTGAAAAGACTTTGATGTTCTTTTAAGAAGATGTTCTTTTAAATGAAGAGTTTTGCACGAATGGAATCAGTCTGCATTTTGAGACTAGGATTGCACTGCTTGATGAAGAGCATCTCATAGACAAGACAGTCAAATTTTCCTTGGCACTTTTTTTAGAATGCAGAATTGGCTTTCTTTGAGAAGGCTTGTATCCTCAGTAGCTCTCATTGTTGTTATTCTATCTGAATGATTTTTGTTATTATGTGACAGTGATCCAGACTCAGTTGGCTTGATGGTAGACAAAGTCATTAATCATCTTGGCCATCAGGGAGTGAGCCAGTGGATAACTAAGGGAGGAAGCCAGCACTACCCACCCAACAGTTTACATGTATGTTCTTATCATAAATAGCATTTATGTCCTTGTTAACATTTGGGGCAAAATTACTGTAAGCTGCTTGGCTTTGCCAGAAGGTACAAATATTACTTTCTCTATCATGGGGGTGCTTTGGCAATCAATAGAGCATAATTGGTTATTAAAGGAGAAGTATGCTCCAGAAACCATATTGTTTCTATCTCTGCCACTCTAAATTATATGCAGTAATTATAAGTGTATGATGTTGAAGCCATTTTGGGAAGATGCACATACCTGTAACTTTAAATGCTCACCTTTCTATGGTTAAAACAAAAAAGACAGAAAATCGTTTCTGAGCTTGATCTCAAAAATCTCCCCATTAGTCAAGATTTTATGATATGTTGGCTGATGTCAGTTTGTATTAGTTTGTAAGAACAATGGCCTTTAAACTTTAAGCACACTTCTGCTATGAACCCCCATCATGGTGTTAAGCAACAAAATCTGTTGTGGACATGTTCATTTTGGAAAACTACTGGGTACACGTAGCACATACACCTGTAGACTGTTACTGTATTATGAAGGAGTGGCAAAAAGTCTCCAAATGAGAGCTACATATATCGAAAGCATACTTTTTCTTTTAAGTGGTTCTTTTTACTGTTGTTTACTTTTACCTACAGTTGCAGTTTTATTTTTGGATCTATTTTCCTACCTGCAGTTATGTTATAGTTTTAAATATTTTTCTTTTCAGAGTCTGTGCAGTCTTTACCTACTTGAAAAGGTTCATCCTAAGTGGAAACATGCTATTGTATCCTTCATGTATAACTTGCATTGACTAAAATCACTGCTGGCCTTGGAAGATCAATTCATCACTTGTGAATTTGATTCAGCTTAATTTTTTCCATCTTTGCAGCAGCACCTTGGTTTTATTAAGCAATTTCTCATTCGTCCTAAGACTTTAAACACTCTTGATGTGACAAATCTTGCTTTATATAATAGTGATATGATTAAAGCATGAATATATTAGTTAACAAGCAATTAATTTGGTTGCACTTTACATGTGTTACTACTGTCATTTTGTACTTGAATGTATGTAATTCTTTAACTGCCTTTAGGTATTCTATCTGTTGCTTGACTTATGTTTTCTGGATTCTGAACTTCAAAGAAATGAGGTAAAATGTTTGTTTTTTCTATTGCATTTTAAGATTTCCTTTGCCATAGAATCATATGTGCACTGTATGCCCTTTGTTTGCAAATGCTTGGATAGACCTGTATCTTTCATAATTATTTGCAATGCCAAATTTTTTAATGTTTATCTCCATTAATCTTCTGGTACATGTCAATTATATTTGAGTATACTTTGAGTAGGAAGGAATATTATTAGTAATATTAGTATAATAATATTAGTATAGTATAGTATAGTATTAGTATAATAATATTATTATTATTATTATTATTATTATTCGCGATTTTTATATGTAGGTCGTTTTTGTTATCAAAGTTAGTTTGGGTCTGATACGAGTCTGATCCTAGAGAACCGAATTTAACAGATGTGTTCTGCGTGAATTAATTTGGAAATGTACGAGAAGAAAACCATTACCCACGCGAAGTTATTGTAATGTTGTAAGCTTTGAAATAAAGTTTTTACTCTAAAGTTATTATTATTATTATTATTATTATTATTTTTCCGATTTTAAGTAAACAGATGCGTTAGAAAGTGGTGGTATCCCTACACTAGTGGTAATTGTGCTACCAAGTGTGGTTAGTACAGCAAGGGTCTTCAAGCAATGATGATAGTGATCTTATCATCAATAAAATAAATGTGGTTTTCTTTGTATGGGGATAAGGTGGCCGCTAAATTCGCCAAAGCTTTCAGCATGTCAGAGGATTTAATCACACTCATTCACGGATTTTGGCTTCTTGATCACCAAGACTTTGAGGTAAAGATTTATTTTGTTCTGTTTCTTGTCAGTTGATACATGAGCATTGATTTTTAACAACAACAACAACAACAACAACTTTATTTGTACCCAACATAAAAAATACTGATACAAATAATGATAAATTGACAAGAATATAAAGGAGTACTAGCTACCCCAAATAACCATAGGGGCTAGAAAAAAAAGGGCAGCTATACTTACATGATTTATGTAATGTAATTATTTGGGTCAGATATAACACACACAACACACACACACACACACACACACGCACGCGTTTGACTGACACGTTTAAGTTTGACTATTTAGCTTACTGAGATTTTATAAGCAATATTAGTATTGGAAATTTTGGGCAGAGAAAAAAGTTTATATGGTACTGAAAACCAAATTAATTATTATTAGGGATCATATCCTAGATCTTATAGCCTTCAACTGAAGCGCCTCCCGGTTAGCTCAATGGATAGAGCGCTGGACTGTAGTGCGGGAGGTCGAGGGTTCGAGCCCCGGCCGGACCGACACTCAAGGTCTTAAAATAATTGAGAAGAATTTGCTACCTTGCTATAACATCAAGAAATGGTTAGATATTCTAGTCTTCTCGGATAGGGACGAATAAATGGAGGTCCTGTCTCCTGCAGGGTTGGGGCAGGAGACGTTAATTTCCCACACACGAGATTACTGTGTGATGGATGTCCTCCCCTGGGGTGGGATGGGTGGGTTAGGAAAGCAGGTCCACATCAGCTATTACAGCTGCCAAATAAATCAACCTGCTTAAACAAATAAATGAACTTCAAACTTCAACTTCAAGCAACAACTTACAATTCTTAACAAATGGTAAACATAACATTGATACATTGTAGCAAAAGAGTTTTCTTTTATTTATCAAATTTTACATGACCAGAAAAAACAAGTGCGCGCAGAAAACTAGTCTTTGCAATTGCTCATGTTAGCAGCGTACACCCATGGGCAAATGGTGGACGCTGAATTGACCAATCAGAGCACGCGCTTTACTTTGCTTATGTTATAATTTTAATTGTAGGCTGCAGTATCAACCTTACTTGATCCAGTGATAATAACTGAACTTGGCCCATGGCAGAGACGTTTCATTATCAAGACTCTACTTGCCCAAGGTAAAAAAATGCAACCAGAATAATACTTGTCTAAGGTTCTAAACTTAGAAATGAAGGAGAGAATATGAAAGAGAGATAACAAATAAACACAGAGTGCTTGAAAATCAAAACTGGCAGGAGGCAGACCAGCTGGCTATTTACAAAATGCAGCAAAGGATTTGAACTCTGGGAGACTGAGAACAAATACAGTGAGTAGCAAGATGGAGGACTTTAACCCAGGACCGCCAGATGACAAGTCCAGCACCCTAACCACTTGGCTACAATGCCACCCCTTTAGACAAGCTCATACTTTAATTTTAAAGTGTTTGTGACTTTCTGTTCAGGGGAGCCTCAGAAAGCACTGCATTACATGAAGGTCACATTTCCCACTGTTCAGGAGCTCAGTGATGTCAAGTTATTTATCACTGTATTATTGACCAACGGGTAAGATTTCCAATGATAATTTATACATTAATCTTCATGTAGAGTGAGATAGGGTCTGAGTGGGAGAAAGAATTCTGGGAAGTGTTGGAGAGAAAAGCCAGTCAAAGAAAAATAATTTGTAACATTTTTTTGATATATAATGATATCTCTCAGATAGTATGTGTGCTACGTTTGTCAATCTAGCGGGCGGTATTTCATCGTGCAACCCACTTAATTCGCTATGATTTGAACCCAGAAATGAAGTATCTTAGTTACCTCATTTTCTTGGTCCGTAATGTAAGTTACGGAACTATGGGGCCATAAATACAAGTGGAAAAACCTCCCAAGAAGTTTCACTGCAGAAAGTAGGTGCATGAGCTCCTTAACTTCAACTCAAACACGGGTCAATTGATTCTCGACCCCCCTCCCCTGCCCCCCAAAAAGAAAAAGAACTGCGGTAGTGAGATGCACTTTAAATTTACTGTAGTTTGGACAAAGGAAACTTTATCTGAACCAACATGAAGCTAATAAACCTTGTACACAATGCACGTTGGAATGAATCAGACATCTGTTATCTTTTTTAGAAAAGTAATAGAGGCATATCACTTTCAGGTAAGACTACATGTAACACTCATTATGTTCCTTGTATTTGTTTTCTTTCGAATTTCCACAACGTGTCTGTAAACATCTGTTTTGTTGATTTTCAGAAATGTCACCAAAACCTGAGAAGAGGCAAAGAGTTGCTATATCATTTCTTCAATAGCTGTCAACAGAGTGAGTACACTGATCATTTTCTTCTTGCCTCTGACATAAAAGTGAATATTGTAATTATTAAGAGCTGATATGCGTTTTGTTTGTGCATTTTTTAAGAAAGTGAAGAAAAATGAAATTTCCCAGCCAATTCTATTAGAATGAATTTTTTTTTTAACAAACTGTTGCATTAGGGCCATTTTTAACGCTGATTACTCTCACTTGCACCACCGAACCTATTGGCTGAACAGTTTTTGAACTGAATAAAAAACTGTGATGTTTAAAAATAGGGTTCATTGTACATTTTTGTTAGCTATTTCAATTTAATTTTTGTAAATTTGTGATCACGCCTTGTTTTAGCTTTCCTAAAACCTCCTCTGTTTGTAAGATATTCGAGCGGACTTATTGACCACTACGCTTAATTTTTCGGTTTGTACGGAAGGCATCGTGATTGAACTAGTTTGACTCGTGAAATAAAGGGGAAAAGGCCTTTCACCGGCACATCAATTGCTACAAATGTGGGAAATGTTGGTTTGTTGTGTGATCGTTGTGGGAGCTGAGGTTTTTCACCCATGCACGAGCTCGCGTAACCATGGTGTGATGTACTCCCTGTGCGTGCAGTGACTTGAAATGGCAGAATTTTTTAGTCATTTAAGGAAAAAAATGTTCCCATCGGTAAAATTGTTGTCCTTTTACTAAGATGAAATTGGCGTAGATGCTAATAATGGAACTGTAAAGATTCATTTATTTAAACGCCCCTTGAATGCTGTATTGGTCGTGAAAAAAAGGTCAGTATTTTAATTGGTTCCTGTAATCCTTATCTATCAACCCTAGATAGTGAGGAAATTTTTCTTTTTGTTTGTACTTTTTATATCCGTCATCACAAACTCTAAAAAAGAGTTTTACCAGATTTCCTTTTTTTTAAATAGTCGACTGTTAACAAGACATCATTCCTGACAATTAGATTCATACCACTGAAGGATTGTTATCTGCTCTTTTTTTTTCTCTAAACAGCTCAAAATATGACCAGACTCTTCCAACTCCCTCTAGAGTTTGCCGAGGAGGTTTGTTTATGGCTTATACAGTACTACACTGCTTAAACAATGCAAGTTTACTGATGTAGGGGTGGAAAATTCCAAGGGATTTGCAAGGAGATTAGATGTAATCTGGAGATGACAAATTTAACAACCTTTATTGTCATAAATAATTAGTTACAGCTATGTAGAGGTCTCCCTCAGACTCAACGAATTAAGAGAACATTTACCTAACGTTATTCGCGCTGATGTCTCAATTGAGCACTACTCGTACTTTGATATAGAAGGACTAAAAATTGGTATTTTTTGTTTGTTTGTCTTTTGGATTTGTTTCGTTTTGGTTTGCAATTTGTTCTCAACAATACTGAAGTTATTATCTTTTCCTACACCTTTTTTGATCGTTTTGAAAAAAATGCAATTTCGACTTAGTTTGTGAGGCAACACTCCAGCCTGGTTGAGGCAGAGAAGAACTTCTATCATTCGCGCCTGTGTGAAATCATGGGAAGCTACCTTGAATTGAGTGGAGAACGTTTATTTTTGACTTTGAGTTGAATTGGAGGAGGCAACGCATTTTTCTTTTCTATGCTTAGTATAGAATTTCTTACACCTTAAAACATTTTGGATTCCAGGTTTGAAGGTGTTTGCTTTATAACTTATATAAGTACAAATGTCATCAATTTATTCTGGGTCCTACGCATGTACTACTGATGGTAATAATTTGGTCTTGGTCTTTAAGGACTTTCTGGTAAATTTTCTTCAAGAAGAAACATTTCCACATTCCAAGGAACTGCTCGTGATGTACTACTTTCAAAAAGGACGTTATGTGGAAGGAATCAGGCTTAATGAACTCCTCAAAAAGGATAAATGGGTTTGTTTTAGTAGAAGCTTTTTGTGTTTTGTTCATGCATTTGATAGGGGTATTTCCATATCTTTATTAAATTGAATTATTTTTATAGGGTTTTGGTTAGTTATCGTGTAATAACGGTAAATGGTTTATTGTTTGTCTTACAATATAGTCAGTTCTAGTGTGAATTGTGACATCAACACAACCTTGTCTAAAAATGTGTCCGCAAAAATTTGCATCTTATCTGCTGTTTTCAACATGAAGGCTCGCAACTTGAAAGATTGCATTCGGGGTTCCTTGCCAATGCGGCAAAGTTTACGTCAGTGAGAGAGGAAGATTCATGAAGGAAAGAATCAAGGAGTAAAACACAGAATTCACTTGCATACACACCTTGGGAAAAGGTTATTGATCATGATCCTCCCCTGTATACACCAAGCATAAAACAGACCATTCACCCAAGACATCATACAAGCAGCACCAAAGAAGCGAAGGAATATCATCAACATCATTTTTAAATTGTTTTTTAACAATCCAAAAAAAAAAAAAATGTTCACAGCATTATAATTCCTAGAAGGGGAGGAGACCCAGGAAGCCAGCGGGTTTATAGGAGAGGCAACCTCAGTTACAGCAATATATTTAAAAAAGAATAAGTGTCGTGAACATGCAGCCTGGCCAATTCAGTGGTTATTTAAATAAGAACTTTTGTATTTTTGTCTTAAGGCTAAGAAGATTTGAGGAACGAGTGACTGAAACAGGAAGAGAGTTCCAAATTTAGGACCTTGGTAGAGAATTGTAAATTGCTTTAGATTTGTACAACACAAATGCGTTTGATAATTACTGACTGTTCTGGTAACATAGCAATGAATTTGGCTTTTTGTTACAATAAAATTGAGAAGCCACGGAGGCAATAGGTTATTTTATAGTAAAACATTATTGACTAGGATAATAACTGAAATTCCAAGTTTGGATTAAGGAGGGGAATGGGCTCTATAGTCTAAGTTGGTGATAGCCCGCACAGCTTGTTTTTGGAAATCTATTAACTAAAGTTAGATACGTATGTGGACAGCCAGGTGGAGTTACAATAGACGATATAAGGATAAATTAAAGTGTAGTACAAAGTGAGTTTGGTTATAGAAGATAGGAAAAAGCAAGACCTACATAGAGTACTTAAAGATTTAGCGATTTGTTTTCATATTGTAATGTTTCAAGGTGAGATGATTGTCAATATCGAGCGTCAGCCCATCGTCCGCTAACGCTCGAAACGTCAACTTTTTAACTCTTTATGGTGGCCAATTTACAGTTTCAAGTTAGTTGATAAAACCAAGTTACCTTAAAAAACACATAGTTTGTTTTCTTCCTTTTAACCAAAAGCTTATTACATTTTAGCCAAACATCGATATTTTGAAGTTCATCATTAAGTACGGATTGTAAGCAATTTGGGTTTTAGGGTGAATAAAAGATACTAGTGTCTTCAGCGATAAGCAGAGGGTTTACTAATTCAGAGGCATTAGGGCGGTCATGTGTCTATAGAATAAACAATAAAGGGCCTAAAATGGCACCTTGAGGGACAGCACACTTGATGGCTTGCATTGGAGAACAAGCTTGATTGAATTAGACAAATTGCTGGCGGCAACAAAAGTATCTCTTAAACCACTGCATAGCCACATCACAGATATCGTAGTGCTCCAATTTAACAAGCAAGGTTTAATAATCAACAGTGTCAGATGCTGTGGAACGATCCGTTGTTTCGTGTTGGTCCACTGCAGAAGAAACGATCTTTCCGAAATCTCAACTGACAGCGGTTCAGTATATCGCATTTTTGGCAAACTCTACTAAGCTATTGTATATGACTTCAAAATATTGGGAAACGTTGGGCAACAATGTTTCCCAATCGTGCATCATACGTAAAGAAATAAGTCTTTTTCAAAAAGGGAAGGATTGTGTACTATGTAGATGGGGAGAGTTCTAGTGGTTTAAAAAATAAATTCCAGAACTATGTATGCTAAGGATGTAGAAACGCAACAACAGAAGAGCAGTGTGGTGGCCAAAGGCTAAGGGAAGTGATCTTTGAAATCTGCTGTTCACAGCTGCTGAAAATTAGTCAATCACAGCAGAGCTGTGACAGTCGCAGCAGAGCTTTACTTGTCAGCAGAGCTGTGATTGACTACTTCATCACTTGAGGGAAACCATGCGGTCGAAACGTTGTGATAATTATTTAACATGACTATGTTGCGAGACAAACTATAAATACCTTGTTATTATTATTTCATTGCTTACTAAAATAGACAAGAAAAAGGTGTGCTGTAGTACAATCAAATTTTCCATCTTTTTTCTCTGTTTTGCTAAATCTACAGCTTTGCTACTTAACTCTTGAATCTAATGTGACTTTTATTAATGCTACATTTAATACTGATTTACCTCTACTGATCTACTGATTTTTAGGCTGAACAAGACGAGAGAGCTAAAGTGAGAAATGCCTTGGCTGATGCTTATATGAGATGTTTACCAAGAGTAGAACGCAAACTTGTCTTTGGACCTGGGAAGGCTATGTCTCAACAACGTGTAACCTTGACCGAAAGTATGCACAGTAAGCATTTTGTCAAACGTTATGAAAAATCTCATTTTATTCCTCCTTATGAGTTGCATCACAAATGCATTGAATTGATAAGCAAGATCGATGTAGATTTCCACATTTAGACAGCATACTGCCAGTTTTAATTTGGAAATGAGGTCTCCTTGGTCACCCATAGTCGGTAAATGCTTGATTTTTTAGGTAACAAGGTTAGTTATTAACAAATGGTAAACACCACAGCGTACACTATTGAGCTATGGATGCACGCGGGAGGTTGCTAAGCACGAAAGAAGCGTAAGAGTCGCGCGAGGCGATAGCCGAGAGCGACTCTAGCTTCTTGAGTGCTTAGCAAACCTCCCAAGTGCATCCATAACTCAATAGTGTACGCTGTGGTGTTTACCATTTGTTTTATAACATAACATTGATACATCGTAGCTAGAGAGTTCCCTTTTATTTAACAAATCTTACGTGACCAGAAAATACAAGCGCGCGCGGAAAAATTGTCTTTGCATTTGCTCACGTCAGCAGGGTACACCCATGGGCAAATGGGGGACGCTGAATTGACCAATCAGAGCGCGCGCTTTAGTTTGGTTATGTTATAATTTTTCTTGTCAGTTATCTCTGTTTCGGCGAGTGGTTTCCCCGGCCATCCTACAGCTTTTTGTTACTGTATATAGTGATTGTGAAATTTATATTCAGGAATTCTATCATCAAGTTGATATTGTCTTTTGAGTCGCATCTGTGACCGTGCATGTTCAACAATAAATTACGGAGGGGCTGGTCGTGTGCAGTCGAAACGTTGCGAATGACACCACATCACCAGACAAATTATTATACTTTATCAGAATTGTACTTCACTGCAATGACAAATTGCAATCTCTCTTTAGGACTTAAAATTGATTAGGGCGAGTCTTGTCAAAGGTTCAGGAATTAACCTAGATATTAGCGTGTCACAGTTTATGGATCGACATAGGCAGTCCGTGTTGTATCCGTGTGTATATTACTGCAAATTAATGATACCTGTAGTATCAAGTCTCATAAGATCATTTTGTTCGTGGTTAGGCCTTATCGCTACCCTTCCTTGAGATGGACGCATCCGTGATGTATGGGCCCATGAGAAGGGTTTACAATATGGCTACAAAGTTATCTAATCAAAATTAGGCCAAAAAATTTTACAAAGAAGTCACGTGTCTACGCTTTAAGGTGCAGTCACGTGCAGGTTTGCTATCAGGCTATAGAAGCTCGAGTGCTCATTCCACTGTATTTGATTGGTCATTTGCAGTTCCACGACCCAAACCCCTGTCAACTGTTGTACACAAAGTAGACAAGGGCAATCCAGTCTCTCGTGCTGTGATTTTGAGCTCAGCTATGAATAAACTGCAGGAATTACGGTAACTCAAATATTTATCATGTATATTTTTTAGCCAATCTCTTTTTTTTTCTTAATTTTTTTTTTTTTACTTTATTTTAATCTATTTTACACGTGAAAGACAGCATTAGAAAGGGTTTTTAATAGCCCTACAATTGCACTGGAAAAATTCAATTTGTTGTGATTTGTGACACGATTATGACCTAAAGCAAGTGACATCTGCCACTTTGCTGCGTCATAACAATGTTTACTCTGATTCTCTTTAAAGATCAGCAGAACAGTTTGCATCCCAGAAAGAAGCAGAACCTTTCATCTGTACTCCAGTGACTCCAAGAACAAAAAGTAGTTTAAGGTAAAACCCAGATCTTGCTATATTAGACAATTTCCTATTAGCTGTTCAGAAAATTATGGTATGGAAAACTTCTTAATAATAATTGAATCACTTCATGGTCTTACAAAACTAAGCATACGTATTTTTTCTTTGGCTAAAAAGTATGTAGGTATACAGGTTTATGTAAACATTTCCATCTTAATGATATTTTACTTTGTTGTTCTGGTATCTCAAATGCTGATTTGCTTGATATTATAACGTCCAAATCGAAGTCTGTTGCTCACACGCGTAAAACTAAAAAACTAGCAGTTTATAGCATTGCAATGCTTCTAGTAGTGTTGATGTAACACGAGGGAGAACTTCCTAGGACTTCTCAGTAGTTATACATACATGTAACTGAATTTCACTGTTCCTTTGTAAAAAGTTGTTAAGAATGAGCTTGTCTTTTTCAAGTGATTCAAATAAGGTGGGAGTTCTTTACGCATCAGAAAGTAAACAACCTATACAGGATACATTGGAAAGTAAAAAGGTAATTACCGAACTTAAAATGTAGGGGCAAACTAACTGTACATATGCATGTTTTGAAGGATGTTTTGAAGGAATAAATGCACTCCTACATTCAAATTCATCAGGGTGGTGTCTAACAGACCTGTAGGGAATACAATATTTTGCGTGTCTTATTCAAAATAATCGATCATGTGATATAATACAAAGGAACGGTTCTTTGAGTTCATAGTCGCTCGAATAAAAATTTGTTTAAGGTTTGAAAAAAATTGAGCCCCTTCTAAAACCTGAGGTATAGGGAGTTCCAGGAAAATGTTTTCAGTCATCAAAACAGATCTCCTTGACGAACTCTCGACTTTTCTGGGATTGCATCAGAAGCATGAATTCATTCGTCAGGGTTCAAATGACTTCACAATTTCAAGGTGCACTGTACTTACGACGTTAGATAGATACTTTCCTCAATCACTCAAATTCTTCATATTCGCTAAGAGAGGGGAAGGGGGATTCTGAGGGCTCACATTTAGCAACTTGCTTATTTGTTAATTATTAACGCTGTTCATGTCTTGCAAAGAATGGATTTTCCTCATAATGATTGATTTGACTTGGCTATCTGAAAAGTTTAAGATTGGCAGCGCCTCTTAGCTCATTGACTTTGTGTATTGACTTTGTATATGCTGTGATGCCTTTGCAGCACTCTAAGTTGCGACCTTTTCCGTCGCCGTGGCGATATTTCTGGACAGTTCCTCCTAAATAGCCATTACCATAACTTTTAATCATTATTAGTTCCTTCAATAAATTGCACCATGTACATTTCCATCGTTCTGTGACTAAGATTTACTTATGAAAGGTAATGATTATCACTTGTATTACGGTACCAGTCTAGCGATTTCAAAGTTTTGTCTTCCACTTGTTCATTTACTTTCGGAGAATTTTCTAGTAACACTGTTAGTAACACTGTAACATAGCTTAGTGACACTGTTAGGCTATCCAATTAGTTATTTGTCCATTTTTCCAGAATTAGGCCCTCTGACCATAAGTTAATGAAGCCGAATTTTCTTAGGTTTAGTAGACGCAAAAAAGGAAAGAATAAGCTACCAGAGAAGTATCTAATTGCAAGGGTTCGATACCTGTATAGGTCTTTTATTTGATCAACAGTTAACTGAGTGTAATCTATTTACTTTTTTCTTAGTCTGAGAATGGAAACTATGTGAAAAAAGTGTCCTCACCAACATTTCTGGATAAAAGAAGGTGCAGTATTTGCCCTATAACGAAAGAGTTAAGGATTTCTGTTAGTTTGGTTGTTTAATATGTTTTCGTGTTTGTTTTTGAAGTAAGAAATAAGAAATCAACTCAGAGCTAGTCGAAAACAATTTGGTGCATAAGTGTCCAGCTTTAGTCTTAGTACCTTCCATCTGATTGGTTTCTTGTTTGTTTTTGATTTTGTTTGTTTTGTTTGCTTCCCTGTTTTGTCCTGTTTCTAAAGGCTGATTGAAAATCAATCGGTTGCAACTGGTTTGGGAGTACAATGACAATTCCTTCCATAAACTTGTTAAGATACTTAGTCGTCTTTCTTCTTGAATTATATGATCTCATTTATCAGGATCTTTCCCAAGATTCAGAAATGAGAACAAAACCCTCCCAAACACAGGAAATATTCTGTGAAAGGACATGAAAACGACAGGTGTAGGTGCGAACTTCTTTTGGCTTTGATGGGAAAGCACATCAACGTCATCAACATAAGCACACCAAGATTAAAATTTATTGGCCTGTCAACAGAGAGGCTGAAGGAGTTCTTTTTTGGTTTCTTTTGTAGCCGGCGGCACTTTTTCTCTGGTGCGGAAGCTCTTTCATTGCTAGCAACTCCTCCTGTCGTGAAATTAAACCCGGTGAGGTGTATTCCTTTTTTTTTTTTTTTTTTTTTTTTTTTTTTTTTCTATGTTTACTCAATGTATTTCTGGTTGGAAGTATTAAACGTGGTGTCCCACTCTAAGTAATTTTGTGAAGTAAGCTAATTAATGAGTAAGCTCTCGTCTCACCTTTGGCAGACCTCTGCGAGATCATCTGTGGGAAAACCGGAAGGAGTTAGTATTGCTACACCACAGTCAATTTTAAAGGTAATAAATGCGGATAGAGAATTTCAGTTAAGTAACAGACACCTGTTGTTTTGCCAAGTGGAATGGCTGGCACTCTTTTATCTCGATACTTGTAAGTTTTTAAAGTAACTTTCTTCTGGAAACAAACTTTTTGTTGTTCATGTAGGTAACAAGAGTATTGCGTCGCCCCTCGCCTCAACCCTCACCCACATCGTCTCCTCCAACGACTAGGCGTGGCTCCTCTGATCCACTGTTGTCAAAGTCTGTCGAAACTCAAGGTCGGTCCCATTTTGTGCGGTTTACTGGTCTGTTTATTTGCATTTCGCAGGGATCTGCATATCTATTTATCCTTGGCTAGTCACTTGTTAAATCAGTTGTTGATTTTTAAGCTAGCAAACTTGACCTGTCATATCTAAAATTATTAACTTGCTGTAGCTATTCCAGATGTCGACTTTGTTCATGTATCAAATCAACTTTAGTTTGTCCTTTTTTATCGATACGGTAATTTAGTTTTATCAACCGTGCTGATAATGTAAATTGGCTACTGTCAAGAGTTACAAAGCTAACGTTTCGAGCGTTAGCCTTTTGTCAGAGTGAAATGGCTAGACTCTGTCCTGAATACGTGGATTGCATGTTGCCAATAGTTGTATACATCTCTTCACAGAGGATTCCATTCAAAGTTAATAAACCAGTTTTCCAAAGTCAGTAATTTAAACAAGTTCCAGCTTAAGGTTAAACATTGAGCCGATTCCCAAGTAAATCGATAGAGGTGGTTCGTTAGTCCGTTGAAGTTCACTATTTTCTGCCCATTGTTTGATAAATGCATGACACAATCCACATTAGCTCAAATTATCTAAGGGATCCCAGGTGTAATGGTGTACAAGGTATACTGCACCGCTTTTCTTTACTCTGGTCCAATATTTATTGTGATCTTTCCTCAGTACAAGCTGTATGTCGCCAGAAAAATGAATAAAAGAAAAAGGGTAAAGAGGTTGAAATGGGATGAAAATAACGACGTAATTCTTTATTCTAGCAACTGACAGTGTAATTCAGGATGATGATTTAACAACTCCAAACAGGCGTATAAGGTTAGTAAAATACTGATTCAATGATTCTTTATGGCATGCTCAGCCTCTGGTACAATGTTTGTCCATACTCTCCCCCTGGTATGAACATTGCGAATAACATTTAGTTGATGTTGTTGTCTCTTACCCCTAAACAGAGGGTTGTAGGTGTACCAAGAGTGGAAATGTGTCATTTGCACGTTCTTTCGCAGTAGTATATGAATGAATGAATTCCTTATTTATATTGCGCCCTTTCTATACAATATTCAAAGGCGCAGTACCCCCCATCAATTTGATAGACACTACACAAAGATAAATCACAACACCGGGCACTACGTGCCCTACTCTTTTCGAACAGTGTGTGGGTTCTTTTACGTCCCACAAATTTTTATCACATACAAGGGCTTGTGAGACGGGACCTCCATTTATCGTCCCTATCCGAGAAGACTAGAAAGTCTAACCATTGCAGATATTATTACAAAGGCAGCACTTTCTTCTCAGTTATTTAAAGAGCCTGAGTGTTGGTCCGGCCAGATTTGAACTCACGACCTCCCGCACAACAGTCCGGCGCTGAGCCAACCGGGAGGCATTGTTCTGTTGTTTGTGTAGATGGTTTTACCCAGAGATTGTCAAGATTAAATATATCATCAAACCCTCTGCCTCTTATGTTTTCTTTAGTCATTAGCTTTGGCCACTTTTCGATTTAGAAACATGTGTACCTGGAAACCGTGCAAGATCAAGGTCGAGTGGTACACTTCACCAATGTCTTTGATTTCCTCTAGTCACTGGGCTACATAAGGAAGAGAAGTTTGCTATGAGCTAATAATCTTTGCCATTTTCTTTAGATTTGCTAGTGAAACTGCTTCATCTCCTTCTACAAGGTACAAACACACACATAATTGAGTGTATTTGCCCGGTGTCATGTTTTTTAAAGGTTGTAGTGACAACAGATATTTATCAAACAAACTATAGTCGCAGAACTTATCTAAAAATATATTGACAGGCACATGCTATATATCACAGAAGTGTTATCGTCAACAACCATTTTAAAGGTGTTAAAAGAGAATGGAATTATACTTCACCAGATTTTGTCAGACTCATATTCTTATCAGCTACAAAATCTTAAGATATGGGGAACATGCGCATTACGCATTTCTGCTTGACTGCTTTCATTGAGAATGTCGACAACGGAGCGGAATAACATTTGATAGGTAACAAAGCTACCAATCCGGACCAACCCCATTTTAGTGATGTTGTCCATATGGGAGGTGGGGGTTAAGCCAGAAGATAGTTAGTTTAGGTTCCTTAACTTTTTACCTCAGGTCCAATTATTTTTTCTTACCTGGGTTACCTATCGTTTTTAGCGAATAAACGCATTCTTATGCAAGCATCATTTGAAGTCAAGTGCCACTTTAAGATAATGTTGATAAATCTCCTTCTTTTGATCTTTCAGTCCTGTAAAGCATCTGGAAGTTTCAACTTCTTTTCCTTCTAACAAAGAAACCATAGGCTCATCTCAAAGTGACGTCGTTAGCATGACACATGATGAGGATATTGCTACTGATGATTTGTCACAGAAATCTGCGCCACTTCAGCCACCTGACCCACAGTCACAATCAGAAGGTATCACAAACGGGAAGGTCAACTTGTTCTCATATTGCCATACTGTCAAATACTGAGTCGCAGAAAGCGAGGGCAGTGCTTGCCTTAGAGCCTCTTTTAACTTCCAAATTCGTCGAAGTACGTCGTACATCATACGCTGCTTTTCACATGCTAGCACTTGAAAATGAGTTTCGTGTGATGTATTTTTCCTCAGCTTGACTCTCTAGCCCTCATATGGGTTAGTGTCAAGAAATGAAACGGAAAAGACACAAATGTGTTATAGTCTATAAATGCTCAAAGAATGTAGTACCTCAGTGTTTATGTAACTATTTTATTAGAAACTACAATGTACATAATTCTGACACTCGCGGAAGAACCGATTTGCTCAAACCGAAGTTAAACCTTGGGAAACGAACTTTTAACTATTCTGGCTCAGCCCTTTTTAATTTGTTGCCTTGTTACATTCACAACGCGGAGTCACTTTCTTCATTTAAATTTTTGATGATTACGCACGATTTTGAACATTTTGTATTTCATAAATTGTTACATCCAGTATATTTAAATTACTGTTTATTATATTTTTGAACTATTGTACTCGTTAGTCCAGGGCCACTCTGGATACCAGCTTATTGCTGATTGGGCTACCCTGGTAAAATGAAGTTTACCTTACCTTACTGGGCGTTAAAGACATGACTGAGTTCATTACCGGCTGTTTACCTAACGGCAGTATCTCTCAATTAAACTCATAGATGAGGTAGAAATAGAAATGGAAGAAGATGAAGCGCAAGGGGAAGCTGAGCTCCAGATAACTGCTGCTGTAATGGAATTCACTGGAGACAGTGACACCGAGGAAACAGAAACGCATGATGAGGACTATAGTAGTTATGAGCTGGATGACAGTGATGCAGTACTTGGTAAACAAACTTTGTTGTCAAGTTGAAAAGCGAGGATTACAGCTCTTTCTCTTTCTAGATGATAGCCAACACTACTTTCCACACAGTTAACTTTAATTATATTTCACCATCCTTGGTAGTTTAGTGTCGCAGGCTCCATGAATTTTAAACTGGGTTGTTTTTGCTTGTTGGCCTTTTTCTTTTTTACCTTCTTTCATCTTTATTTAATCATCCAGCAAAGAGTAGCGTAAGTTTTATTTCATTATAGCAAATTTTCCACATGAAGCACTAACTAAATCAAATATTCAAACAGAGAGGCTACTTTGAAAGGTCTTAGGGAAGATTGACCTCTGAAAAATTAAACGATGTAAAATCATTGTTTATTGCATGAGTTAATGAAGTAGCAGACCTTGTTGTTAACTCAGGCATCTTGGCATTGCACTTCATCTTCAGGGTTTTCCCAGATCCTGTGTAAGATTTAAAATCCTTGTCAGCGTACTCCAAATGTGGGGCAACACCTCCCCATACTTGCCTCCACGATAAAGCGAAAATTGAATTTTTTTTCTCAACATACAGAGAGTGAAAATGGAAGCGCAGAACGTGGTTCTTCGGCAGTCGACTATCCGAAAGTAACATCTGTCACGGTAAAGGAAACAGCAGGTTCTTCTCTCCTGTAAGTTAAGACCGATGAAGCTTATGTTGTTACTATTGATCACATTTTACGCATTGTATTTTTGTTATCGATAAAGTTTTTTTTATGATCGAAGACAAATTTTCACCTCTATAAACTGACACAACAGGGCGATGATCCCTGAAGCCTTTTTCTAAGATCTTTTTTAGTTAGAGAATGTATTCTAAACAATGATCTTGGGACTACCTATTTTGCTCGGCCGTTATTGCTGTCTTTGGTATACGTTTACTTGCGAAATTCATTCACGAGACTTGGGATGCTTTTGTTATGACAGTTTTCAAGAAGTGCAGTTGAAGTGGTTTTTTCTCCCATTCCTGTAAAGACTTTTAAAACTTAGAAATTTTCATGCGATGAAAATGGACTCTTTTTTGGCTATTGATGACAACAATATCATTGAATCTTTTTCCAAACTTTTTTTTTTACAAAGTATTGAAATTAACACATTCTCAATCTATCAATAGCATTTTATTTCAAGCGGTTTGACTTAGGATTTGATTGGCTGATTTGGCCACCAAGCACCAGACTTTCGTTTTCAAGCTATTTTTTCGTAACGATCTTATTCAGTCTTTCCCTGTTTGAGGCATTGATGTGCTCATTTGATGAAAGGGTCACGAAGTGGTAGTTTCAATTTTTCAAGATTCTTGTGGAAATTCCGTTGATTCCAGAATTTTTGCCCAAAAATCTATCCAAAACCAGATAGCTTTAGCTCCACAAAAATATTGTGAATGTTTAGTTCATTTGAGAAGGCTGCTCAAGCAATCGTGGATCTTAATTATGTTTGTGAGCAGTTATTTATAAAATTTAGGTTGCTTGAACTTAGGTTGCTTGATTAAGGGATATCTAGTGATCAGGTCTTTTGTATACACGATGCAGTAAATTTAGTTGGGCATCAAGGAAAGAAAAACATTTATGCCAAATGCTTTTGTCGCTTAGAAAACTATCCTTGATTAAGGATGCCATTTGTGGTATTGAATAGGAGTTTAACGTTGTTGACAATGGATTTCATTTTGTCCACTACTCTGTAATTATTATTATTATTATTATTATTATTGTTATTATTATGTATCTTTGTTGTGTTTCCATATCGCTGCCTTGGATCTTACAGTGACCAGCACTGTTCTCCAAATGAAAAGGTAAGTTTAACATGTCAAGTTATATACAGTCTGAAACACATCCTTAATTAATATACAGTCTGAAACACATCCTTAATTAATATACAGTCTGAAACACATCCTTAATTAATATACTGTCTGAAACACATCCTTAATTAATATACAGTCTGAAACACATCCTTAATTTGTTGATAACGTAGACTTGCGTTATAAGATGTTTTATGTTGGCGCATTATATGAGAGATAGTCGCAACATTTAAATATTTTA
>NC_142526.1:14835102-14850102 GCF_964205215.1 Stylophora pistillata
CAATTTCAGCGCTTGTTAGCTGCAACGGGGATTGAAAGAGGACACAGTGGAGGGCACGTACATCTTCCAAAGCATCGTGTGCGTTGAAATCTTCATAAAAAACAGCTTGATACACAGAAAGGAGATTGCTTTTACATGGTTTTCCGTGAGGATTGAGAAGAGCGTTACTACCTTTGGCGAGGGTTTTGATGAGTGGAAGGCTATCGGCGAAAAACATGTTTTTCGACGATAATGTTTCTTTATTTGAATTTCCAGCACATCGAAGGAGTGAAGGAGTGTCGAACACAGAAGAATTATGGCCAATTAAAACGGTGTGACAATGCGTACTGATGGAAAGGAAAGAGGTAAAAGATTGAAGACATTCGCTCAGGAGTGTACTGGAACATTCTCTTTGAGCAACGTTCTCTCAACATTCACAGTTTTGACAGTGACTTGTTGACTCGAGAAGCGTAGCTGCTGATATTGTATGTAGATAGCACCTATTTAGTGTTCTGGGTCGGGTTGTTCAAATGCGGGTTAAGATAACCCAGGGTTAGTGTGAAATTTGATTTCAGATCTGAAAGCTTCAAAAGAAAATTCAGTATAATTATTTTTGTCTACAATCTTGTGATTGGGTGCTCTGAAAAGAATAAGGTAAATTTTCCCAAAAAGATTCTTGAATAGAAAAATAAGGAAACGGGGATTAAAATTTAAACCTGGGTTAGTGCTAATCGGCCTTCGAACAACTGGACCCTGGAAACCAGCCACGATATGGGAAAATAGCTCCGACGATCGCGATCGTGTTTGCGGCCGGATTCACGCGTATTTTGGTCACTTGAGAGTGTTGTAGCTTTCCGTTTTTGAAACACACTACTAATAAAGTTAGAGGAAAGTGTAGGCAGCCTACCTATAAGCGTAAAACACAGTGTACTAGGCAGATGAAAAAATAATTTTGTCCTAAGCGCGGCGGCCATGTTTATTTGTTTGTTTGTTTTTTTTTTTTGCAACTTTTTAAACGTCCCGGGTTAATTCCCAGTCTGCGCGCGCCAAAGAAACTATATCCAGCCTCCTTAACGGGCTTCTGTTCCTCGATTTCCTTATTCTATCAGAAGGTTAAGAAATTTTGATCGGAATGTGGCCGCCAAAACAGCAGAAGAAAGTCGTTGGTGAGACAGTACTCAGGAAAACGTTGAAAGGTTCCCAGCAATGCTATCCTTTTAAAAATCTGACCACCGGTAGGCCATAGGGTAGGCCACAAGGTAGGCCAGGTTTTGTCCACACCCAAAGATATTGTACATGACTAACATACCAACAGGGCCATACATATTCCCAATGAGCCCATTTGGGAGTGCAACAGACTGGAATTTTTAACGAGTGTACCCGCTTGTGACCATTGTACACAATTCTTTGTTGCGATCGGTCTCGCTGTCCCATTTATGAACCCAAAACAGTTTTCTTGTGGGGCGCCTTTTTCATGTATGACATCAGCATACTCTTGTAACAAATGAGAATTTAAAACATTGTCATTCCATTGAGAGATTCTGTGGCCGTGATTGTTGAAAATGTTGTCCATGACTTCGTTAGTAATCATGCACAACTCTGGAACTGGCCTTCCAAATCGGCTGATCATATCTGAATAACGGCAAAGATAAGAAAACCTCATTAAAATGCATAAATCACATGTGCACGCAAAAACGGTACGACAACACAAACTTGAACACGCGTACTTGTAATTATGAACAGGACTTTACAATCTTGAACGAACGTTGTACGGTTTCGAAAACTAAAGGAAAACGAAGGAAATTACAACTATAAATACAGAAAAAGGCTAGACAAACAAGAAACAAAACCAAAAAAAACTTACGTTTGTGTCCTTATAATATAAACGATGACGTTAAACGGGCGTTAAAACGATTCCCCACTTCGATCGAGCACATGTATTTTTTAACTCGCAGCGCCTCTCGGGATCTAGCTAATGAGTGCGTGACATCACGCATAACGGCAGTAACATTCCCGACCCCTTAAGCGATGCTTAACATGGAAAGTTCTTAGCTACAAAAATAAAGTAATAATTATGAAAAATAACTTGTCATGTCCTTTGCTAAAGATAACGAGTCTAGTCCATCACACAATCCGCTTAAAGAAAATAGGGACTATGAATATTCCATGAAGGTTCAGCCTTTACGAGCTTCTTGTTTCATTGTTCATTATCGAGGCACGATTGTTCTTCCTTAGCTAGCAAGAGGACAACCTTGTCAACCGGTCGGCGTAGTTGGGAGGTTTGGGTCTTCAAATGAACCGTGCGTACCAACCCCTTCTTGTCTGATTCCGCACTAATGACTCGTCCCATTGGCCAAACACTCCTCGGGCAGTTGTCGTCTTTCAACAGGACAACGTCTCCGACAGCTAGATTCCGTTTGGGACTGTTCCACTTCGAACGAGGTTGGAGAGTTGGGAGATATTCTCTCTTCCAACGCGTCCAAAATAAGTTTGCCAGATACTGCACTCTCCGCCAGCGCCGCCTCATATAGACATCTGCACGTTGAAAAACTCCTGCTGGGGGAAGTACAACGCTGGTTTTCATCGTCAGGAGATTGCTGGGACTTAGTGGGTTGAGATCATCGGGATCACTCGAAGCGAATGTTAGCGGTCTCGAGTTAATGATAGCTTCAACTTCACATAGTAGAGTCCTAAAGGATTCGTCATCCAGACGGGAGCCATGCTCATGGAGTAGAACAGTGAGTACTTTGCGGGTAGTGCGAATCTGCCGCTCCCAAATGCCGCCCATGTGGCTGCCACTCGGTGGGTTGAAAATCCAATCCGTACCCTCTTGATGCAACCTGCTTCTGATTTGCTCATTGTCCATTTCATAAACTGCTTGCTGCAACTCTGTCTTAGCGCCTACAAAATTTGTTCCGTTGTCGCTCCGGATCTCTCGGATAGGCCCACGACGAGCAATAAATCGTCTCAGAGCCTGGATAAATGAATCTGTTTCGAGAGAATTGGCGGTCTCAATATGCACTGCTCTACTTGCTAAACATGTGAAAAGGCATCCGTACCGTTTGAGTTCCTTTCGACCTTCTTTGATCATGTACGGACCGAAGTAATCCACGCCAGTATACGTAAATGGCGGGGCTGGAGTCACTCGGTCTTTAGGCAAGTCAGCCATTTTCTGTTCAGCGACAGGGGCACGATTACGGCGACAAGTAACACAATTTGCGATTAGGTGACGAACAGCAGCATTGGCACCGGTGACCCAGTACTTCTCCCTCAATTTAGCAAGTGTGTGACCGCGGCCTGCGTGTGCTAGGCGTTCGTGCAGGCGTTTGATAATCAAGTTCGTAACGTGACTCTTGCGAGGTAAGATGATGGGGTGTTTCGTTTCTTCTGGAAGATCGTCAGCGCGGCTAAGGCGGCCACCAACACGAAGGAGGCCTTCATGAATGTAGGGATCCAGTCGAGTTAGGGAACTTGCTTTCTTCAGCACCATTTTCTTTTGCTTTGCCCGACCCCGTTCGTCTCCGCCGTCTTTGTCACTGACTTGTCTGAGAGCGTCAAACTCTCTACTGAAGAACTGCGACTGTACAAAGCGAAGGATGGCCATCTCGGCCTCTTCAAACTCTTGAACTGAGAGCGGTACGCAGCAGTCACCCACTACCTTCGTTTCAGCTTGTAGTGACTTCACGCCCGACCTTGCTTGACCATGGTCTGAATCTATCTCGAGAGAACCCTGGGCTCTAATCTCCTTCCGTTTTCGCAATACAGCCTTGATTCTAAGGAATGCGGCCACTGACAATCTCAGACGATACCAACTCGAGTGGTATTCTATTAGCTTGTTAACTGACGTAGCCGTGGCTTCCGTTACCATGGTACCGGCGGAAGCAACTTTTCTGACCTCAGGGTCGTCATCTGAAACCTCACCGACTGGAAAGGGCTGCTGCGGCCAGTCTTTTTCTGATTTCCCTAAGAAGTGTGGACCATTTGACCAGCGTTGCTGCTGTAGAAGTCCAGCGGCGGAAAGCCCTCTTGAGGCATCATCTGCCGGATTGCTACTGGTGTCCACGTATTTCCACTGCACAGGACTAGAGAAGTCCCTGATCAATTGCACACGATTTGCCACGAATATCTGAAACCTCTTCCGCTCGTTTCTTATGTAGCGGAGAACCGTCGTCGAGTCGGTGTGATAAATGATAGACTCAGGCTTAACCTCAAGCTCTTCATACAGCATTTGTCCCACGCGAACAGACACGGTTGCTGCAGTTAATTCTAAGCGTGGGACTGTTACGGTCTTAATAGGTGCAAGACGAGCCTTCCCCATTAAAAAGGAACAATGTATGCGATCCATGTCATCCATTAGACGTAGGTAGGCAACGCATCCATACCCCACCGTGCTTGCATCGGAGAACAAATGGAGCTGTCTGGAGACAACTGAGCCAAAACCCGGCGGCTTGTGACACCGATCAATGTGAAACTGCTCTAGTAACGGAAGCTCTCCACACCATCTTAGCCATTTACTGCGGCAGTCTTCCGGAATGTCGTCATCCCAGTCGAGATCTTCATTGCGGCAAAGATCCTGTAACAGCTTCTTTGCTAGAAGTGTGAAAGGAGCGATGAAGCCCAGGGGATCAAAGATTGATGAGATGATGGACATGACTCCTCGTCTTGTAAACGGTTTGCTGTTAATGACGATTCGAAATCCAAAACAATCTGATTGCACGCACCACTGTATCCCTAAGGCACGCTCGATAGGGAGGTTGTCACAGTCAAGAGTTATTGATCTGACTTCTTTCGATCGCTCATCCTCTGGTATAGACTCTAAAACTGCACGACTATTGGAAGTGAATTTGGTGAGGCGGAATCCACCTTTCTTACAGGATTGCCGAAGACCTTCGATCAGCTCGACTGCTTTACCTTCCGAGCTTACGGAACGTAGACAATCGTCCACATAAAAGTTATTTCGCAGCGTGTCAGCAACCAAGGTACCGTACTTATCTTCGTTATCCCTTGCGGTTCGCTTAAGGGCAAAGTTAGCGACACTTGGCGACGAGGCCGCTCCAAATAAATGTACAACCATCCGATACTCTTGTAGCTCGGCTTCTAGATTGCCATCTGGCCACCATAAGAAACGAAGGTAATCATACTGTTCAGGAGGAACTGTAACCTGGTGGAACATGGATTCCACATCCCCCATGAAGGCTACGGGGTCTTCACGAAATCTGGTTAGCACGCCTACTAGGGAGTTTGTCATATCTGGACCTTGCATCAGACAGTCATTGAGCGACACGCCCTGAAACTTTGAACTACAGTCGAATACGACGCGTATTTTTTCTGGTTTTTTCGGGTGATAGACCCCATGGTGGGGTAAATACCACACCTTGCCTGGGTTCGGCATCAGCAACTCATTTGGAACTCTTTGTGCATACCCTTTGGCGATGACATCGTTTACGAAGGAAACGTAATCAGAGCGGTATTTAGAATCTCTCAACATCTTTTTCTTCTGCCAGTTTGCTCTTTTGATAGCTTGCTCCTTATTGTTGGGCATGATAATATCGCTATGTCGCAATGGAAGAGGAACTTGGTAGTGGCCGTCGACAACTTTCGTCTCCCTTTCAACCATAGTTAAAAACTTTCTGTCTTCTTGAGAGGGCCCACGCTCGTCCGGTGCTTTGCTTACGGTGTGATCGTTGAAGTCCATCTGCAACATTCTGAGCAATGACGTTGGAGCAATGATTTCCTTCGGCGTTTCCACTTCTCTCACTGTAATTCGGTTCGCGATCATTTTGTCCTTGTCATGATCAGTTCGGACATGGAGAGGTCCACAGACTGTCCAACCATGGCGGAGACGGAGGGCAAATGGGCCATCGCTTCGACAAGGTACAACTTCTAATGGTTCTAAGGCGGGCGGGCAATTGCTGCCAATGAGTAGTCCAATCTCCAGGTGAGGCTCAAGCTCAGGGATTTTCTTCGCAACCTCGGAAAGGTGTGACCACTGATTTATGAGACTGGGCGTGGGAATTTGATGATGTTCTGCTGGGATTTCATCTCTTGTGTATGAGCGAGGCAACTCAATGGGATTCTCATCATCTAGGCTCGTAACGATAAGATCGTCCAGAATGATGCTTTCCACTTGACTCTGTCCATGCATGGTGGTGAGTTGTAGCATAACCTTGACACCGTCTATTCCTAACTGTCTCCTGATATTTTCGGTTGCAAAACAGCCGCCACTACCATTATCGTAAAACGCGTACGTGACGACTGAATTGTTACTGCCCTTCTGTTTAACTTTAACTGGGAGTATGGCATGTAGCACTACGGACTCCTTGCAACTTGGTGCGTCCTGTACAGGTTTAGAGACATCAATGCGTCTATTGCTAACCGCTATAGACTGAACTTCCGTCGCTTGGGGTTTGTTACTGACGCTCTCTCTATTCATTGTGAAACCATCAATGTGCAATGCTGTTGGGTGCCGTTTCTTGCACTTCTTGCAGGTGCGTCTCTTTACGCAACCTTTGGATACATGATCAGATTCGTAACAGGCAAAGCATAATTTTCTGCCGTAAAGAAATGTCTTCCTTTCATCCATGGTCTTTTTGAGGAATTCCGCACAATCATCCAGGTCATGGTTCTTGCTGCAGAAGGGGCACAACTTTTCCTTGCCACCAGCATTGTTTCGGTTCGCATGGTTTACAGCCTCTACGCCGGGAGTGGCGATACCGGTGGCAAAACTGTTGCTTGTTTTAGTTGCTGACGGGGGCTTCTTCTTGCCATCTCTCCCACTATTATCTCTGCGCCTTTCCTGGCTACTACTTAAAGCCTGCACGCCAAATACAGGGTCGTTCGCTGATTCGGCTGCTGATACCACAAAATCAGCGAGATCCTTAAAGCTCGCTATCCTTCCGTTCTCTTTCAATTTCGCAGCACGATCACGCCATCTTGACTGGAGATGTGAGGGAAGCTTTTTTGCAATGGTCTGCAGGTTCGTAGGATGATTTAACTCATTCATATGAGACACGCTCGTCATAGCATTTTTACACTTAATCAAGAAAAGCGATAAACGTTTAAGTCCTGATGCGTCATCTGGTCGAACTGGGGACCATCCGAGAGCTTTGTTCACATAGGCCATTGAAACCTTAAAGGGATCCCCATATTCCTTCTCCAGTAACCTCCTAGCCTCCTTATATCCTTCAGAAGGGTCCATATGCAGACAGCCTCCAATAAGTTCTCGTGGTTCCCTTTCAAGATGTTGTTCCAGGTAGTATAAACAATCTGCCGCTCTGAATGTTCTGGACTCTATCCTTGCCTTGAATGCCATGATAAAGGTTCCATATTCGATGGGGTCTCCTTTAAACTTGTGCACTTCAGGTTGAGGCAGAGTCATTGCTGCAGCCAGTTGCTGATGGGTTGCAATCATTTGCTCATTTTGCTGTCGCTGCATGGCCATCACTTCTTTGAAAGACCTTTCATGGGGTTCCAATCGATAGGGATCATCAGCTGCAGCGATAATTCCTTGTGGTACATCAGTGGTCCCGTTGTTAGCCGGAGGCGATATCTCGCCAGATAGACTGTTTGAATGAAACTCTGGGGCAGCAGGGTTAAGATGAGCGGCAGGTGTTGAAGCCATGAATTTAGGTTCACTTTGCTGGAGACAGGGAACAATACCATCCTTATTTTCTAGGTTACCATCATTTTCCAAATCGGCATAAACCCTTTCTCTGGCCTGGGCTTTCGCTATTTCAGTTTCCAGTTTCAAGGCTTCATCTGCTGCTCGTAGAGCTTGTTTGCGTTCTAGCATTTGTTTTTCAGCTTGTAATTCGGCTAGCTTAAGTTTCTCCTTTGCTCGTGCAGATGACGTTGAGCTGGCTGAAGACTTCTTCGAACGGGTGCTAGCACGGGACGATTTGGATGAAGCTGATTTTACTTCTGAGAGCAGATCAAGTTCTTCTGTTAAGCGACGTTCTGCTACATTCATCCATTCCATAACCTGTTTCCTAAATTCCAAAAATGACTTCTCCTTGCTTTCATAGCGATCAAGTTCCCTTTCTTGATCCTGTTCGGAGGTCAACTGGCAATAATAAAGGTCACGTGCTTCTTGATACTCTTTGAATAACGTGTTCAATACAATGACCTCTGATTTCACTAAATGGAGATTGTTCTCATCTTCCATTAAGTTTGTAAGAGCATTCCTTTGTTTTGACACAGCAGTCGTTTTGGCAGTTTGATCGTTTTTCAGTCGCCTTAATTTCTCTTCTTGACCCTTTTCAGTTAATTTCCTTACACGAGTATCGGGACAGCTTTCGTTCGGAGGAAACCCAGGCCCAGCGCCCTCAGCGGCAGGTTCCTCGTTCATGGTGGACTAGGCACTAATTAATCCTTCGGTGGTCGCTTCAAATTAGCGATGAGTGGCGAACAATTCGCCCAACGTTGCAAATAAACGTAGGATAAGTTCCAATAAACCAGTATGCGATGAGGGTTAAACTTTTCGAAACGAAATGTGCACGCAAAAACGGTACGACAACACAAACTTGAACACGCGTACTTGTAATTATGAACAGGACTTTACAATCTTGAACGAACGTTGTACGGTTTCGAAAACTAAAGGAAAACGAAGGAAATTACAACTATAAATACAGAAAAAGGCTAGACAAACAAGAAACAAAACCAAAAAAAAACTTACGTTTGTGTCCTTATAATATAAACGATGACGTTAAACGGGCGTTAAAACGATTCCCCACTTCGATCGAGCACATGTATTTTTTAACTCGCAGCGCCTCTCGGGATCTAACTAATGAGTGCGTGACATCACGCATAACGGCAGTAACATCACAGATTGTTCTTTGAGGACAACGGATGTTCATTGGTAGTTGAAGAACGTTTGCCAGTACTGGGATGTCTTGATTTTGGACTCTGAACTCCGCCAAACATTCGGTTTGATCAATGTTTTCAAGATCAAATCTTGCCGACGAACTGTGCGGAAAATCAGGGTTCTTGGAAAGGCAGCTCTCCCAGAAGAGCAAGAATTCTTCGTCACAAATTATTTGACCATCATACGCTAGTACAGTCGGACCTCGATTATCTGGACTATTCGATTATCCGGACTTTTTTCTCTGGTCCCAATTTTTCATGATCAATTTTTTCATTAGCTGTGATCGTGAAAACTCAGAGTCGCAAAAAGCCCAATAATCCTTTCAAAAGACTGTTGAAAAAGCGTATTATCCTGTGCGCTTTTCAAAATTCGGACAACAGCGAGTGAAATTCACAACCCGTGTGAAGAGATTTTAGCCACCGTTGTCGGGGATTCGACGGAAAGCGAAAGTGTGTGTAGCGAAGAGGAAGAGCAGGGCGAGGACGAGAAACTAGTATCGACTAAAGAGGCAGCGCAATGTTTCAAGAAATACTTGGATGGAATCTCAGAATGATATTGACCCTGTGTGGTTAATGCAGCTAAGACGAATGATGGACTTCGCACTGTGATCAGGCTACAAGTCTTTGTAGCAAACAAACATGCTTGAACATTTTAGACCTTTGTAAATACCTGAACTGAAATTTTTTATTTGTAAATACATACAGGCTGTGTAGATTTCACAATTAAAATGATGTTTTCTTTGCTGTATACTTTTGTTTACATTTCTATCTCATATATATTCATATTTTCGATTATCCGGACTTCTCGATTACCGAGGTCCCAACGAGTCCGGATAATCGAGGTTCGACTGTAACAGAATATCTCTTGTTTTTCGAAAAGACATTTTTCACCGACGTTTTCTCGAGCTTTCGAGGCAGGTTTCGAAAGGGTTGCCGTCGCAAAAATACCTCTATGCTTAAGTTTGGATTTGGCGGGAACGAGGGCTCGCTCGTTTGTATACGTCCTTTGTATACGTCGCCGTCGCCCCCAAAACGTCTGGTGTTTAAGTTCCCTAGTGTTATAGACAGTGAGAATGAAAGAGAGTGACAAGAGGTGAGATTTGGAGCGACACTGACAAAGACAGTAACACGAACAGTGGCAAAAAAGTGGCAGTGAGAGTGTCAAGAGATAGGGGAAATGAACGGGACAATGACAGTGACAGTGACACTGACTTTGAGAGACAGAGAGACAGTGATAATGACAGTGCAAGTGACATTGACAAAAGAGTGACAGTGACAGAGGAGACAATGAAAAAAAGAAATAGAGGGAAACAGACAAGGACAGTGACAGTGGTAGAGACAGTTACACAGACTATGACCATGGTTACACATGGTTACACATGGTTACACATGATTACACATGGTTACACATGGTTACACATGGTTACACATGGTTACACATGGTTACACATGGTTACACATGGTTAAAATGGTTACACATGGTTACACAGACAGTGACCATGGTGGTAACAGAAAAAGTGATAGCGACAATAACGGAGAGAGTCACAAACAAAAAAAAAATTGTTGTTCCCCAAAAGCGAGTACTAGGTCTGATCTACTATGTGGATAGAAAAAACAATCCCCTTATTTGTAAATGCAACATTCTAATGCACGATGTTCATGGTGACAGCGCTCCTTCTAACATTATGAAACTTTTTATGAGGAGCAAAACTCTACCTATACTACTTGCTCATCAACGTCACAGCCCTTTAGCGTTAAGTACTCTAGGCTTAAAATAAAAGAAAGGCCCTGTCGCGTGATGAATATAAAAATTTTTCGAAGAAATCCTTAAATCCAGAAGCAAAAATAGCTCTTCTCAATATTCTAGAGACTGAAGATTCTTATATGGAGCCTGATGAGAAAATGCTAAAATTCAAACACAGCAAAATTGAACCAAGCAATACGTTTCATACACTTAGAAACTCTAGGACTTTTTCTCTTTTACAATGAACGTCTTTCGTTTTCCTTCTTTTCTTTTCTTTTCTTTTGTATCTTTTTGTCTTTCTAGGCTATATTTCTTCACTTCGTTTTTTTTTCATGTAATTAAGTGTGAAGTGTGAAACAATTTACATTAAAAATGAAGGAACAGTGATACTGAAGATGAAAGTAAGTGTTTTCGACAGTGGCAGTGACAGAGACAGAACAAGTGACAGTGACAGTAGGAGTTTCAGTGACAGTAACTGAGACAGAGACAGTGGCAGTGACAGAGACAGAACAAGTGACAGTGACAGTAACTGAAACAGAGACAGTGGCAGGAAGAGTGACACTGAGAGTGACGGAGACATTGATATTGTCAGTCAAAGTGAAAGTGAAACTGACGGAGACTGTCTAAAGAGATAACAGTGACTGGGACAGCCACACTGACAGAGACTGCGATAGTGAAAATGACAGTGTTATAAACAAAAATGGTAACAGAAACAATGGCTTGACAGATTTAGTGTTCCTGACAGCTGTCAATCTAGTGTTCGGAATGCGCACACGGTCCAAAAGAAAAAGGAGTTTTTCTGTAGTCGGGTATCGTCTTGTGTTTGCATCCAAAGTTTCAGTGGTTATTTTAAGCATAAACACCACAACAGAGACCCTGCCACTGATGAAAAGAGTGACAGTGAACGCGAGAGTGACAGTGACAGTGAGTGACAGTGAGAGGCAGTGTCAGTGACATTGACAGTGAAAGAGAGTCTGACAATGACAGAGAAAAATCCAGTGTTAGGGACAGAGAGCGTAACGGTGATATCAAAAAAGATAGCGACAGGGAAAGTGATGATGAGAGAGAGAGAGTGTCAGAGACAGTGATGATGGGGAAGATAGTTACAATGAGCGTGACAATGACAATAAACTATAAACGAAGCTTACAGTAAGAGACAGTAACTGTAAATGAGGATCCAGGCCTCTGGCTGTAAGTACTGTAAGTACTGTAAGTACATACAAAGCTGACAAAAAATGGCGTTTACGTGGTTCGTGTTGTGATTTGTTTAATATCCAAATATTGCAGGAACATTAACAATAACGGAGACAAAAACATAGAATGACAGTGACAGTGACTAATGCAGTGAAGTTGGCAAAGAAAGAGGTAGAGAAAGCGATAGTAATGATGACAGTGACAGAGAAAGTTTACATAACATCTACACCAACCTAGCCTTAGACCTAAGCACAACCCTAAAAGTAGCAGTAACAGTTGGTGAGATATTGACACCAATAATCGCCATGAATGTTATGAAGTCAGTCACGTTCAAGTGACAGTTAAATTGACACTGAGAGCGACAGAGTCGTGGTTAAAGTGGCAGTTAAAGGGACAGTGACAGCGATGAAGAGGTAGACATAAACAGAGTGAAATTAAGAGTGACTGTAAAATTTAAAGTGACAATGACAGAGGCAGTGACAGTGGCAGGGACGGTGCGAGTCAGTTACAAAGACGAGTACAGGGACGGCGACAGTGACAGTGGTGAGAGAGAAAGTATATAGATAGTGTGGCAGCAAAAGCTTGGGAAGGTAATACTAAAAGCGACAGTGAGAGAGAAAGTATATAGATAGTGTGGCAGCAAAAGCTTGGGAAGGTAATACTAAAAGCGACAGTGAGAGTGAGAGAGAAAGTATATAGATAGTGTGGCAGCAAAAGCTTGGGAAGGTAATACTAAAAGCGACAGTGAGAGTGAGAGAGAAAGTATATAGATAGTGTGGCAGCAAAAGCTTGGGAAGGTAATACTAAAAGCGACAGTGGGAGTGAGAGAGAAAGTATATAGATAGTGTGGCAGCAAAAGCTTGGGAAGGTAATACTAAAAGCGACAGTGAGAGTGAGAGAGAAAGTATATAGATAGTGTGGCAGCAAAAGCTTGGGAAGGTAATACTAAAAGCGACAGTGAGAGTGAGAGAGAAAGTATATAGATAGTGTGGCAGCAAAAGCTTGGGAAGGTAATACTAAAAGCGACAGTGAGAGTGAGAGAGAAAGTATATAGATAGTGTGGCAGCAAAAGCTTGGGAAGGTAATACTAAAAGCGACAGTGAGAGTGAGAGAGAAAGTATATAGATAGTGTGGCAGCAAAAGCTTGGGAAGGTAATACTAAAAGCGACAGTGAGAGTGAGAGAGAAAGTATATAGATAGTGTGGCAGCAAAAGCTTGGGAAGGTAAAAGCGACAGTGAGAGAGAAAGTATATAGATAGTGTGGCAGCAAAAGCTTGGGAAGGTAATACTAAAAGCGACAGTGAGAGTGAGAGAGAAAGTATATAGATAGTGTGGCAGCAAAAGCTTGGGAAGGTAATACTAAAAGCGACAGTGAGAGTGAGAGAGAAAGTATATAGATAGTGTGGCAGCAAAAGCTTGGGAAGGTAATACTAAAAGCGACAGTGAGAGTGAGAGAGAAAGTATATAGATAGTGTGGCAGCAAAAGCTTGGGAAGGTAATACTAAAAGCGACAGTGAGAGAGAAAGTATATAGATAGTGTGGCAGCAAAAGCTTGGGAAGGTAATACTAAAAGCGACAGTGAGAGAGAAAGTATATAGATAGTGTGGCAGCAAAAGCTTGGGAAGGTAATACTAAAAGCGACAGTGAGAGTGAGAGAGAAAGTATATAGATAGTGTGGCAGCAAAAGCTTGGGAAGGTAATACTAAAAGCGACAGTGGGAGTGAGAGAGAAAGTATATAGATAGTGTGGCAGCAAAAGCTTGGGAAGGTAATACTAAAAGCGACAGTGAGAGTGAGAGAGAAAGTATATAGATAGTGTGGCAGCAAAAGCTTGGGAAGGTAATACTAAAAGCGACAGTGAGAGTGAGAGAGAAAGTATATAGATAGTGTGGCAGCAAAAGCTTGGGAAGGTAATACTAAAAGCGACAGTGAGAGTGAGAGAGAAAGTATATAGATAGTGTGGCAGCAAAAGCTTGGGAAGGTAATACTAAAAGCGACAGTGAGAGAGAAAGTATATAGATAGTGTGGCAGCAAAAGCTTGGGAAGGTAATACTAAAAGCGACAGTGAGAGAGAAAGTATATAGATAGTGTGGCAGCGAAAGCTTGGGAAGGTAATACTAAAAGCGACAGTGAGAGTGAGAGAGAAAGTATATAGATAGTGTGGCAGCAAAAGCTTGGGAAGGTAATACTAAAAGCGACAGTGAGAGAGAAAGTATATAGATAGTGTGGCAGCAAAAGCTTGGGAAGGTAATACTAAAAGCAACAGTGAGAATGAGAGAGAAAGTATATAGATAGTGTGGCAGCGAAAGCTTGGGAAGGTAATACTAAAAGCGACAGTGAGAGAGAAAGTATATAGATAGTGTGGCAGCGAAAGCTTGGGAAGGTAATACTAAAAGCGACAGTGAGAGTGAGAGAGATAATCACTGACAAACTGACAGAGACAGTGATGGTAGGAATGAAGTTTCACGACGCTGACAATGAAGAAACATTACCATAAGAGAGTGACACAGACAGACAGTGACAGTGACAGTGACAGACAGTGACAGTGAAGACACAGTGACACTACAATTGAAAATGTCAGCGAAAGTGACAGCATCAGTGATTATGCAATTGAATTTGACAGTGACATTAGCATATTCAGTGACCTCGGGAGAGACTGTGCCAGTAACAGAGACAGTGAAAAAGTGACAGGTACTGTGACAGTGACAAAGAAAGAGAGAGAGACGAGACACAGTGACAGCGTTAATGAAAGTGACAGACAGAGGGGTAATGTCAGTGACAGAGATGATGACAATGACAGATGCTGATAGAAAAAGAAGTGATAGTCAAAATGAAGTTACTGTTACACTGACAGTGAAAGTCAGTGTTACATTGAAATTGACAGTTACTGTGAAGGAGAGAGTGAGATTAAGAGTGAGTGAGAGCTTCAGTAACAATAACAGAAGGTGAAAAGAACGACAGTCGACAGCGTCAGGAACGGGGACAATGACAGAGATAGAGATAGTGAGAGTGACTGAGACAATGTGAATAGCCCGCTACTGTTTAGCTGTCACTTGCTTGAGTGTGGGAGTTGCATTATGGGAATTGCATATATGGGAATTGCATTATGGGAATTGCATATTTTGCTTGTCTATGTATCAAGACAAAGAAACGCATTTTTTTTTTAAAGAATGGTACTATTGCTGACCACAACGTTTGTTATAAATCACTTCAATCTTTGCA
>NC_142526.1:14855102-14900102 GCF_964205215.1 Stylophora pistillata
GTCTAAAAGCCTTCCTTTTCTTTTTTTTAACAGGACAAGGAGCAGTAGGCTGTCAACTGTCTGAGAGGAAATGTTTTATCCAATGTTATGCTTCCCTAGAGGGTTCAAACCACCATTCAAAGTAAAATACGCGTCTTTGTCTAAAGAGAAAATAGTGTCTCGTTCCAACGTGGAAAGAGAATGGCGAGGACGGGAAAAGATTGGAGCCGATTTAAAAACAAGGTTGTTATCAGCGATGTCCACGGCTGACAAATTCTCCGCATCTGTTTCATTATCCACATTCAAAAGCTTGATGGCAAAACAAAACGCCACAACAACAACAGTAACAAGAAAAGAAAACATTCTCTCCATACGGTAAATGAGGTGAGGGGTTAACAAAATAAGGCACCAAGCGGCATGGAACGATTCTAAATGATAACATTCAGGGAATCACCAAGCCAGCAATCCGACGGGGCGGAGCGGTGTTAAGTGCATTTCTGGGATTTTCTTCGATAAGTTCCTCGGAGTCCTTAACGTTTTCTTAAAAAAGCTTATCCGTTATGTTTTGAAGGACACCAAACATGCGAAAATAATGCCGCCACAATGGCTGTGGTCTCCGCCTTCAAACGCTAAGGCCTTAACCTACATGTCCTGGCGGCTTGAGAATCACAGAAAACTCAAAGAACCCACTAAAGGCCACCGGTGCTTGCAGTAAGTTGCAGTGGAGCCACCGGTGCTTGCAGTAATCGTGATTGTGGAGTCTGAAGCCTGACGGTTCGCTACCGCTCCTTGTCCAGCTAAAAAAAACGGAAAACTTTTATATACTAAAGTTTGGTGTGAAATTGCTTTTGGGTACAGTTTAATCAATCATTCGAGATGGCTATACGAAATCTACGTGAGTCGTTTACATCCCGCACTTAGACTCCCGATTAATTAAACAGATTTAAAGCAAGTCAATTCAAACGAGTGGAAATTAAGATAATTGGGTTCAGCTTGGTTTCCTGGGCATTTTATTTGAAACTTAAACCAAATCGAAAAAATTTCTGTTAATATTATTTGCCTTTTCTTTGTTCGGCGGTAGAAGTTGTTAGTTTGTCTAGGTCTCTAACAAACAAAGGCACCCCGACACATTTGTATTCTTTAATTGTGTATTGTTTAATTGTGTATTCTTTAATTGTGTATTCTTTAATTGTGTATTGTTTAATTCTTTTGTATTGTATTCTTTAATTGTGAAAATTGCAAATTGCATATCATAATAATAATAATAATAATAATAATAAAGGTTTATTAGCATTCCAAAAATGAATTGGCTCTTCTATGCTAAAATTACTATACTATTGTAATTACGCTATATCGTATAGTTTACAATAAATCACATTCTAATTAAGAACTAAAATATAAACAAGCTAAAAGGCCTGAGATTCATGTTTCTAATCTCTTTCCAGCGCTATTAAAAAGATATGATGTCAAATTACTGTTAAAGGATCGAAAGTCCGTACAGTTCCGCAGATAACTTGGTTATGCATTGAAAATGGCTGCTGAGCTGTCTTGAAAAGTACCAGTTTCCATGGGCACCTTTAATCTGAATTCACAGGACGAGCGTAGATTTCTTGCTGGTACGTGTTGTTCGAGTTTTGAGTACTGTGGCCAAAATATAGTGGTCAAAATGAATACGTACTGCAGTAACTGATAACTACTACGCTCTATCACCGGTAGCCAGCCCAGTTGTAGGCAGTCTGCTTCTTTCGCATAGCGACCTAGTACATAACCCGCGCATACATTTTGGACTCTTTGTAAGCGCTTTTGCTGACACAATGGCAATGGACTGCACAATGGCACTGTACTAGCATAATCTAACTTAAATAGGATGAAACTCTCTACTAACTGCTTCTTCACACGGAACGGTAGTAGGTTATGTAACTTTTTTAGCACGGCCAGGGCTCCATAGCATGACGTTACTAGTTCATTAATATGAATATTCCAAGTTAAGTGTTCGTTAACGTGGACGGCTAGCAGTTAGGTGTGTGTCACACGTTCCAAATTCTCTCCGTTATGTCGACTGATGCTGTGTGCAAACTATGCACACGTGTGGACAGCAGCATCCACTTTGTTTTAGACTCATTCAGTGCAAGACTGGAGTCGTCTGAGTACTTTCCTAGTCGAGAAATCGCATTGTTCATATTATTAACATTAGGTCCCAAGTATGGGACCAAGTACAAGTACCTTTGTATGTAGAAAAAGGTAGTATCATCTGCATACCGGTAACATGGGCAGTCAAGTTCTTTCTGAAGATCTGCTACGTACAAGTTGAACAGCACCGGACCTAGAATAGATCCTTGAGGTACCCAGAACTCCACATAGGCCAACTCAGATAACTTATCGTCTATTTGAACAAGCTGGCGTCGTTCACTAAGGTAACTCAGTACCCACCAGAGGAATGATTTTGAAAATCCCATTTCGTGTAGTTTCGCAAGTACAGCCTTAAACTGGACTGATATCCTGAAATACGTGAAGCCAACAATAATAATAATAATAATAATAAAAGTCTTTATTAAGCACTCTAAACAACAAACGTGTTTAACAACAACAAACATATGAAACATATGAAACGTGTTTAGTTACAATGATATGAACTCAGCAAGTATAAAACTAATGAACTAACTCAATTACTAACTGACTAACTAATAAGAGAACAAACATCTATTAACAAAAGTCCTCTTGAAACGTTCAGTTCTGACAAGCGGGAGAATATAATTATGGCGCCTCTTACGTAGCGTAACCATAGCTGTTGTAAAATCGCTGTCGGTGATCTTGGCCCACAACTTCTTATCTTTTAGAATAATAATATTTTCAATCGAAAAAAGCTCTTTACAGTAGCCAGGCTTAAAAGCTCTCTTGAACAGCCTGTCTATGCGACTCAGATACTTATGATAATACGCGAAGCCCCATACTTCTACAGCATATGTAAATATAGGTAGAATAAGACTGATAAAAAGAAGATGAAGGTGATCCAGCGGCAGTCCATAGAATTTACAAACACGTAAGATGTACAGACGACTACTGGCTTTCGATATAATATTATCAAAATGTAAATCCAAGTTACACGGATCAGATTGAAAAGTTACACCCAACAACTTCAGACATGGTTTACGCTCTATAGAAACCAGAGGAGCAGGTAAGGCCTTAGTGGATTTGCCTCTAAGAAGCATCTCCCACGTTTTCTTGAAGTTTTCCATGTGACGATCGATCGGACCTCCTCAGCTGCTGAATTGCCGTTGTTAGCCCGCGATTTTACTGGAATACTTAATGTTAAATCATCAGCATATTTCACAAGTAAATTCTGATTTGGTAGAATGGCCTTAATATCGTTGACCATAATAGAAAATAGTATAGGGCCTAAAACTGTCCCGTGAGGGACACCCCTATTGATATTTAAATAATCCGTAACAATGGCATCAACAACAACTCTTTGTTTCCTGTTCTGTAAAAAACTAATTATCCAATTGGTCACGTATGGATTTATGTCAAGTGTTTTCAACTTAGAGCAGAGGATATCATGAGGGACCGAATCAAAAGCTTTGCTGAAATCAAAAGAGAAAATTCTAACACAATCAAAACCCGACTCAAGCCATTTCAGCCAAGCATATTGACACTTAATCCAGGCCATTGTCGTATTGTGGCCTTTGCGGTATGCAAACTGGTCGAAGCTAATGAAGTTCTTCATATATTGAGATAATTCTTGTCTGTATACAAGACGTTCAAAAACCCTAATTATTACATTAGTCAGCGAAATAGGCCGCAACTGTGTGCAATTTTTAAAGTTGGGCTCTTTAGGCAAGGGAGTTATGTCGGCCAATTTCTAAAGATCAGGCACAATGTGGTTTTCCAAAGAACAGTTGAAAATATGGGTAACAACAGGAGCGAGGTCGTACGCAAACTCTTTCCAAAACCAGTACGGGATTCCATCTGGACCAGAGGCAGTTCTTTTTAATTTCAGTAGACTCCTGGTAACACTGGAGACCGTTAAAACAGGCATCTCGCTTGATTCCGGGATAGTGACAGTGTCAATGGGTTTATAAAGGGGATCAGTGTTAATGGAACAGAAAAAATTATAGATCTCGCTCGGGGAGATAATTGAGCTTACTTGCGAGTTGGAAGACTTCCTTCCTGTCAGGGAATTAACTGTTGACCACCAAGATTTGGATCCTGCACTATGTTTCTCAAAATTCCCTTTAACTGCCCGAACTTGATTATCTCTGATCAACTTGTTGATTTTCTCTTGAGGAGTTTGAATCTCAATCGAAACAGAATTTCCTGATATGTTACTTCGCCGAATCAATTTTCGCCGTTGGTCCAGTAGATGTTTGATTAGAGGAGAAAAGAACGGGGGGTCCCTATTAGACACACGTACTGATATACCCGGAAAACACTCATGGACTTAATCTTGGTACCAAAAAAGATTAAGTTTTCCTTTCACATCTCCGCATTGATAAACATTGTCCCAGTTATGAAACTTCAACAGTTTGTCCATATCATCATATGTATGATGATCACGAACATCTCTAAACATCACAGTTTTCCTTTCAGCCTTAAGTGGCCTTAACAAAGCTTGCTTTTCAATAAACACAACGACTTGATTAAACACTAACCGCTCAAATATTTTTGAGAGGCTAGACTGGGCGGTAGTCCTTTTCACTCACAGGATCATCTACTTTGGGAATAGGAGATACCCGCGCTGTTTTCCAGATTTTTGGAAATGATGACGAATTAATGCAAGCATTAATAATGTACGTGAGTGGACCAGAAAGATGGTCACTTGCCAGCTTGACAAACTTGACAGGGATTTGGTCGACACCCGTTGAGCAAACGGAACGTAGGCGGGAAATCTCATTTAAGACTTCACCCCTTGACACATTTCTTAGTGTAAAGGTGAAAAATTCATGAACGCGGACGGGAAGCGACCGCACCAGCTCTAGCAAGTCATGAGTGCTATCAGGTTTTGTACCGAGTGTTCTTGTAGCCGCAAAGATGAAAAATCTATTCAGTTTTTCAGGATCTTCGCGAAGAGGCTTAGGACTCGGATGTAGAACTCGATGTATCACCTTCCACACTTCTTTTGGACGTCTTGACGAGAAGACGTTTGCCAGGAAGGACCTCCTTGCCTTATCGTCAACCGACTTGATTTTATTGCGCACTTCTCTGAACGCTGCCCATGCTGTTTCGCTGCCTTTCTTGTGAGCCTCTGCTATTAGGTGATCCCGATCTTTCTGGAGTTGACGTATTTCTTCAGTTTGCAGCCAAGGGGCAGGAGGGCGTGTAACCTTTACCCCTCTGAGGGGTACATGTCGGTCCAAACAATCCTTTATGAGAGAATTCAAAGCATCGACCATGTCATCCGGTGACTCCAAACCATAAACCACGTCTAGAGGAAGTAAAGAAAAATCCTCCTTGAATGCATTTTCATCCAGTTCCTTCTCATTCCGTAGAAACTTTAAACGAAGTTGAAATCTGGGTACGCGGTGTCGGAAACATGGAGACGCACCCACGCCAGAACAATTTCTTTACCTGTGAAACCAGATATTTCGTTTTGTTTGTACAGTGACAGTTAATTGATTGAATTAATGATTCTCATATTACCTATATAAAAGGAGGCGATTACACATTAGAAACACAATAAACGAGTTGGAATTACGCCTACGTTTTGGTTTATTATACGCGGACATTGATACATGCAAACGGCTTATCATGGTCACCGGCTGTAGAGCAAGGTATGACGGCAGTGTAGGTGATGTTTTGTGAAAAACTGACGACAATATGGTCGATGAGGGTTTATGATGTGCGCGTTACCCTAGTGGGTTTCGTGACAATTTGCTTGAGACTAAGGGCATCAAGAAGTGTTTGATACTTCCGTGTTAAACTGTCATAGGGCTTTCGCATATCTATGTTGACATCTCCAGTTACAATTAGGAACCCATCCCAACTCACGGTTAGGTAGCCGAGCAAAGATTCAACGCGCTCCAACCAGTCAGTTTCGCAGAGTATTAGCTTAGACCTGTACACAATTCCGATGAGCGCTTTACTGTGTTTGTTACGTCCTGGTAGTTCTAGCCACAGATGTTCTAGATCTGGATGCAAGTTTTCTATATCACAACGGCGCTTAAACTGGATGGATTTATGAATATAAGCGCCGACGCCGCCACCTTTGATTGACTCTATTTCTAAAAACTGCTGAGTAACCAGGCACCCAACAGAGCTGGGTTGTTCTTGAGCCAGGTCTCGCCATCAGAAACTGTTTCACGGTAAAAACGAATTCATTGAAAGTTGACGACATGCATTGAGTGTTATATTGCTCTCCTACGTATCAAAACGCATTTGGTAGGATCGTTGATCAAATCCCTGGTCGCCATTTGGTAGGATCGTTGATCAAATCCCTGGTCCCCAGGTCTCGTCCATCAGAAACTGTTTCACGGTAAAAACGAATTCATTGAAAGTTGACGACATGCATTGAGTGTTATATTGCTCTCCTACGTATCAAAACGCATTTGGTAGGATCGTTGATCAAATCCCTGGTCGCATACCACAATAAGCGACTTGAATCACGTGTGCTTGTAAAGACAAAGAAACGCATTTTACACGATCCTCGCAGTAGATAGCGCTATTTAAAGTGCACCTAAACCCAAAATTTTTTTTCGCTTAACGAAATAAGCGTATTTTTTGGAGTATTTCTGTGCAAACATTTTTTTATTTGCTCAAATCTTCAATTGTCTGTGCCTAGTCAAAATACGGAAAATCGGCCGCCATCTTGCCCCACGGCCGAGTTTAAAGATTTTCAATGCAATAGCGAAAATCGGACCTGAAAAAAATCAGGCCTGTATGGGATTCGAACCACTGACCTCTGCGATACTAGTGTAGCGCTCTACCAATCGAGCTAACAAGCCAACTGGGAGCAGGCCGTTGAGTTGATTCGTAATAAACCCGTAAAAGTGATAAATATACAATGAAATATATGAAGTTCATATATTTTGAACTGCGGTATTAGATACATATGATACACGATCCTCGCAGTAGATAGCGCTATTTAAGCAATGGCTTAAATAAAAAAAATAAAAAGTGAAAAAAATCAGGCCATCGTAATAAACCCGTGAAAGTGTTAAATTCAGCTCAATTGGTAGAACGCTGCACTAGTATCGCAGAGGTCAGTGGTTCGAATCGCGTACAGGCCTGATTTTTTTTTTCAGGTCTGATTTTCGCTATTGCATTCAACTCTCGAAACCACTTAATCCACTCTTGCCGATGGTGTTTCGGCAACAAATCATCCCATGCCCCCGCTTCTTGCCATGCTTTCTGCATCAACAACTTTGATCTGATTATGTAAGGCGACAAGAAACCTAGTGAGTCGTACAGGGTAGCTGTCTTTTTTAAGACATTTCTTTTGGTGAATTCAAATCCACCAAATTTCAAAGCGTGCCGAACAATGAACCTGTCCTCTGTTGTGCTCCACAGGACACCAAGGGTCTTGGTAGTTGGCCACTCTCTCTTCTCTAAATCGATCTCAGAAGCTCTGTCTTCTTCCTTTATGTCAGCAATCGCATTAACATCGTTCGATACCCACTTGCGGATGTGAAATCCAGCCTTGTCGTTTCATTCGGTCAGTCGCTTCCTTGTTTCTTTAGCCTCCTCTATAGTGGGTGTTGAAAGCATGAGGTTATCCATGTAGCAATGTTCCAAAACTGCTCTAGCTCCCAACGGGTAAGTCTTCATTTTAAATTCTGCATGTTTTTGCCAAACGTACTGAACACAGAACGGGCAATAACAACCTCCGAAAATGAACCTCTGAAATTCAAACAACCTGGGTGTTTAAGTCTAATTTCCTATAGAGAAACCTGTGCAGTGGCCTGTCAACTTGTCTGAGAATTAGTTGATGGTACATTTGTGTCACGTCACCAACTAAAGCAAATGGCTCTTTCCTGAACTTCACTAAGATGTCCACAATGTCACTCTGCAACTTAGGACCTGGTAACGATTCATCGTTTAAACTCTTTCCATATTGCTGAGCCGAGCCATCCAATACAATCCGAACTTTGGTTGTGGAATTCTCTGGGCGAACCACTGGGAATTGTGTAGGGAACCATTCTGAGGCTGGTTTTGTCTCTATCTCAGGAACTTCTCGGATGTATCTTCCTGATGGAACTTCCTGATGTAGTCATCAATCGTTGATTGATGCGCATGAGCGAGGCTCTTATCCTGCATCTTATGCATCTTATCTTTTGGACTGAGCGAAGGCACTTTTCAGCCATCTGTCGGTTTGATTGCAATTGTGGTCTATCCTGTTTCCAAGGCACAGCAACCTCATATCTCTCTCCGATGAATCTCATGGACTTTGTTGACCGCTAGCCTCTCATCTGGAGTCAGCTGTCGATCTACTCGATGCCAATAGCCTCGAGGTTCCAAAATTGTTTCATCAGATTGTTAAGCTCCCCGTCATTACCGTCTGACCTCTGCATCCGGTAGGTGTGAAGAAATCCTGTGCTACACGACTCATGTTGCTCACACACGTGGTACCAATAGCTGTCCACCCTAGGGGACCCAGTCTTGCACTTGGCTCACCATCCCTTCCACGAACTTCCTTCATAGGAAATAGCAAATTGTCATAATCTGAACCAATGAGCATGTCGATTTTGCTTCTCTTCCCTAGTTTAGGGAAGGGAATGTTCTTCAAATGTTTCCACTGATATCTAACCAGTTAGTCGGTTTTATGCCACCACAAATACTGTGCGATGTTTTCGCAACAATCACAGTGTCTACTCGACCATCCAAACTCTCTAGTCCAATCTCCATAGTGGCTGACATTAAATTAACCTTGTGATCATTTGCAACCTTAATAGTAACTCTTTCTTTTCGACCTTCCAAACCTAACTCTTCCACCACTTCTTCGTTTACATAGGTGGTATCACTACCCTTTTTTAAAAAGCAGTTAACTTGCAAACGCTTGGCTCCATGTTTCAGAAAAACTGGGACGGTGCGAAGGGCGATTCTTCGCTGTTCGTGTTCCTTTACTGTTTTATACGTCATAGACATTAGATGCATTGCAAGACATTGCAATGCATGCCCAAAAGACGATAGACAATAATGCCCAATAGACATTAGATGCATTGCAAGAATCAGTATTCCCCTGCATGGAACCTGGCAGACTTTTGCTTCGATGAAGTATCTGGTGGTGATGCTCCTTGCACCCATCCACACCACACTCTTTACTCCAACGACATCCCTCGCACTCTTTTCCTAAGCAACGATAACAAAGGCCTAGCTTCTTCGCTGTCTCCCACTTCTTTTTATTTTCCATTCCTTTGAACACCTCGCACTTCCATATTTGGTGTTTCTGGTTGCACACCTTGCAAGGGCGGTCACATTTATCTCCAGTCCCGAACTACAACCGAGGCCATTTGACATTCTTACCACTTGCACTGGAAACACCATTCTTTACCCCGGATGCTTGACTTTGGTATACTGCTACTTCGGCGACCCACTCCCGCAATTCCTCAAAAGACTCCAGCTTTCCCTTTTCTTTAACCCGTCTGTAGTACTGGCTAAGCAAAGATTGGGGAATTTTTTCCAACACAATAGCATACAAAGTTCCGCCTTCAAGATCTGAGGTGTGTTTGCTTTCCTTTAAAGTAACCACTGTCCTTTCCACTAGGCCAGCAAATCTTTCCAACTCTTGAGGGTTCTCAGCATTCAAAGGTTTCATCCTTCTCAACTCTTCAATATGCGCCTGAACCTGTCGCCGGTTTCCTCCTTACTTTCGATTCAATCTCGCTTTTGCTGCTTTATAAGACTCCGACGAATAGCCTAAACCTCTCACCGTAGCTGCTGCTTCACCTTCCAAACAACCTTCTAGCCGTAACATTTTGAATTGTCGTGACAACGAAGTCTCATCAACGCAACTCGAGAACGCTGCCCACCAAGCAGAATATTTCATCTTGTCGCCCGAAAACTTAGGAATTCGAGTCTGCTCCAGTTTGTTTGTTTGGGTCGGCCACGTGACTATCCCTTCGCACTCGTGTCATCTGATTTCCCGCCTTTTCTCTGAACAGTAATTCCTTCGCTTCCTTTGTCCACTCCTTTCGCTAAAAACAACCGAGCTGCTCTTGTTTCGCTGTCGACACGGTCCACTATGTCATCGGCTTCTTGATCCATTGATGCTACATTCGTCCTTTCTTTACTTTCTTTGTACAAGGTTTGAAAAATTCTCCAATAATTCCAGCAATTCGTCTCGTCGCCTTTCGATGTCATTTAGTCTTTCCAAAATGATTTCTTTATCGGCGCTTCCAGCGACAATTCCACGGCTAACTCGTTCAAATATTTCGCAAGACTTGATTTAAGCGATCGCTTATCCTTTTTTAAGTTCTCCAGAGTTTCCATTCTTCCAACGAAGTAAGTTTGTTTGCTCAATTTCGATGTTCCACACGCAGCCAAGTTTCACTCTTGCAAATTCCAACCCTTCCAACTCTAAGACATCCAAAATCTCCACTAAAAATTACGGTAATCCGGCTAGCTCTCTATCCGGCTCGAAGGTCCAAATGTTAAATCCAATATTAACCAACACAACGAAATTTAATGAGTGTAAAATCCTTATAACATCATCGATTCGAAAACGTTCTTCTCAAAACTTTTTTACCCGAAAAGCCACACGGGACAAAGCCACCGCCAGGCAGTTCTCGGATGGTCACAACACACCTTTCATAATCATTGTTGCCTATCACGACTATTGCAAGAACCAGTGGCTCCTAAAGGAGCCGTTAATGGGTTATTTGAGGTTTCTGAAATTTTTCTAGCAGTCAAGATCATAAACGCCTTAGCGTTTGAAGGCATCAAATACATCCACTGCGGTAACGGTCTTTCGTTCGGCATGTTCGGTGTAGGTCACAGGTTCACAAATAGCCTTTGTTTAAGAAAAATTTAAAGACTCCTCACTTCTGGTCGTAAAATAGCCCAGAAATGCAGTTCAGAACACCGCTCCACCCCGTTGGATTGCCGGCTTGGTGACTACATGGATGTTGTCATGTAGAATCTTTCCATGACGCTCGGTAGATAGATAGATAGACAGATAGATACTTTATTAGGCTCAGAATCCATAAAGCTAGGTCACTTACTTACAATGAAGCTGTGAATCTAAAATATTAAAAACATACACACACAAATATATATATATATATATATTAATACAATATAAACATGAATATAAATAAATAACCCTTTGCCCGTGTTCCGTTAACAATAAACCTACGATGCCGAATCAATTATTACAAGTTATTTAGGCCAATAGTTATTTACAAACTCTTTAAGTGTCAAGGAGCATTTTGTGGCATGATCAAGGTTGTTAAATAGTTTAGCAGCTGAATAGGGAAATGACCTGTAGCCATATTTAGAAGTTATTTTGACCATATCGCTCTATTTCTGGTATTGTAATGGTGGAAATCTGAATTATAGGAAAATAGCCTTCTCAGATAGGGTGGATAAATTCCATTAAGGCATTTAAATACAGTTAGACACTTGTGAAAGTTCCAACGTTCAAACCAGGAGACCCATCCCAGTTCACAAAACAAATTTGCTGTAGGGTCTTCCCTAATCTTCTTTTGGAGAACAATTCGTGCTGCCCTTTTCAGGAGCCTAAGAGGTCTTTGAAGAGAGGTGCTACCAGCATTGGACCAGACAATATCACAATATTCTATTAAAGGCTGAACTAAAGTCATATATAAAAGCTTACAGGTATCGGTATCTAAATAGTGGCGAGTTCTTCCCAATAAATTTAATCTACGAGTTACTTTATTAGAAATGTGTTCATGCCAGTTCATAGAAGCATCAAAAATTAAACCCAAGTATTTCACAGTGTTTGACAGCTCCAGAAGATTGCCCAATAAAAATAAGGAGAGTCCTTGTGATCTTGCGAGACGCTGTTTAGAGCCAAAAAGCATGACATCGGTTTTGTCGCAGTTTACTAGCAAGCGATTCAAAGAAAACTATTCGCCAACGGCACTCGGGTCTTCTTGTAGAGTGGATTGAATAGTTTGAATGTTTCTACTGGCCAAAAATAGAGCAGTATCATCAGCATACAAGACTATTTTACAACGATGTACAGTACTAGGTAGATCATTTATAAATGCGATAAATAATAATGGGCCCGGGACAAGCCCTTGAGGTACTCCAAGTGATAGATCTGAGGTATCTGAATAAGTTCCATTCACATTAACAGACTGTGATGTGCCAGATAGGTGATTAACAAACTAAGCAAGTGCTTGTCCTCTGACACCGAGTGCAGTAAGTTTAATCTTAAGGAGAGAGTGGTCAATCATATCGAAAGCCTTGCTGAGATCTAAAAACATTGCCCCAGTAAGATTCCTTCATCCAAATTTTTCAAAATATATTCTGAAACATTAAGCAGGGCTGTATTGGTTGAATGACCACGTCTGAATCCTGATTGGAATTGACCAGATGATCGTAGAGCTGTTTATGGATTGCACGTTCAAAAATCTTCATAACAACTGGAAGGACAGAGATCGGTCTAAAATTATTTGGATCACAATGTGATCCGCTCTTGTGAAGCGGAGTGACAGTAGCTGCTTTCTGTGACCTTGGTATTTCACCACAATGGATTGATAAATTAAAGATGTGGGTAAGTGGAGTGGCTAGAAGATTGGAGCCGACTTTAAGAATGCGCGAGTGAATGTCCTTGAGGCCAGAAGATTTGTTGACAAACAGCGATGACAATTCTTTGCGAACAAAGCTAACTGGTATATCTTTAAATACAAAGTCTGGGATAACTCGAGGTGTCAAAATCAGAGGATCACAGAGGGTGCTTACATTCAATGTGGGAAGAAGGCTTATAAGTCGAACACCCACTGACGTAAAAAACTTGTTAAAGCAATTAGCAATATCCAACCTGCCCGTAAAGGTTGTATCATCAAGTGAAATTTCTTGCACTGCAACCTTGTTTTTCTTAGGTATGAGCTTTCGAATGGAAGACCATAGTTTGGAGGCATCTTGGGCTTGAGTTTTAAGTAGGTTGTTGAAGTAATCTTGTTGAAGTACAAAGTCTGGGATAACTCGAGGTGTCAAAATCAGAGGATCACAGAGGGTGCTTACATTCAATGTGGGAAGAAGGCTTCTACGTCGAACACCCACTGACGTAAAAAACTTGTTAAAGCAATTAGCAATATCCAAACTGCCTGTAAAGGTTGTATCATCAAGTGAAATTTCTTGCACTGCAACCTTGTTTTTCTTAGGTATGAGCTTTCGAATGGAGGACCATAGTTTGGAGGCATCTTGGGCTTGAGTTTTAAGCAGGTTGTTGAAGTAATCTTGCTAAAGTAATCTTGCCGAGTGACAGAATTACGCAACTGTTTGTAACTGGTCCAATCTAGATCTAATTTGGACTTACAAGCTTTGCGTTTCATTTTGTCACGTTCCTTCATTAAGGATCTTATTTGATCAGACATCCATCCAGGCTGTGATCCGCGTACGCGTAGAGTTCTCAGAGGAGCGAATTTTAAACAGACATCCCTTAGAAAAGTCTCCATACCAAACCAGGCATCATCAGGAGAGTTAAAAAGATATATCGTATCCCAAGGCTGGCTTTCCAGATCGGTAATACAGGCAGATTGATCAAAACCTTTGAAACTATGAACTTTGATCACCATCGACTTAGGTTGGGGACGTTTGCAGGTTCTGTTACAGAATATCATGAAGTGGTCAGTCACAGATAAGTCAATTACTCCAAAATCAGTGACTCGATGAGAAGAGTTAGTGAAGATCAAGTCAATAGTTTTACTTGAATGGGGAGTAACACGAGTAGGATCAGTGATTAGCTGCGTGAGGCCCATATCTTTCGTTGAATTGATGAATTCTTTTCCTTTTGACGATAAAATATGCAGATTGAAATCGCCCAAAAGAAATAATTCAGAACTATCAAAGGAAAGTTGTTCGAGGTATTTCATGAAGAAACCAGTAAAATTCTTGTCGTCAGGTGGTCGATAAACACTGCCAATCAAAAGGGGACGAGAGCGAGGAAGTTTCACGGCACACATTACCATTTCCAGACGTTAGTGGGAGGCGATCGTAAAGAAACCGCTCGTGAATAAATTTTGCACTACCGCCGCCATTACGACAGCGATCGCAACGCTCCCTGTTAAAGTTATCTATGGCAATTTCTTCGTCCGAGATTGATGAATCCAACCAGGTTTCTGATAGAATTAACACGTCAAGATTGTTTGACGCAGTTCATCGATATTTTTCACCAAGCTCCTTATATTCAAATGAGGCTTACTGTACTTTGCGAAACGAGACCAAACGAAACCAAACGAAACCAAACCAAACGAAACCAAACCGAACGAAACCAAACCAAACCAAACGAAACCAACGAAACGAAACCAAACAAAACGAAACCAACAAAACGAAACCAACAAAACGAAACCAAACAAAACGAAACCAAACAAAACGAAACCAAACAAAACGAAACCAAACAAAACGACACCAAACAAAACGAAATCAAACAAAACGAAACCAAACAAAACGAAACCAGCGATTTCAGGATTCGAGCTTCCTTTAACAACCAGGTTTCTGAAAGAATTAACACGTCAAGATTGTTTGACGCAGTTCATCGATATTTTTCACCAAGCTCCTTATAATCAAATGAGGCTTACTGTACTTTGCGAAACGAGACCAAACGAAACCAAACCAAACCAAACCAAACCAAACCAAACCGAACGAAACCAAACCAAACCAAACCAAACCAACGAAACGAAACCAAACAAAACGAAACCAACAAAACGAAACCAAACAAAACGAAACCAAACAAAACAAACCAAACAAAACGAAATCAAACAAAACGAAACCAAACAAAACGAAACCAGCGATTTCAGGATTCGAGCTTCCTTTAAAAATAAACGTGTCTCCCGCTCCGCGTATTGTCGAAGTTTCTTTACAACGACGGACTCTCCATCACTTCTTTTCGCAGTGAACACACACCCAAAACCTCCTCGGCCGATCTCCTCCTTGTCAGTAAGATCGCTCCACGAAAACTGAGGAAAACCATTGAACGCCGAACTTCTCTTCGTACGCTCAAGCAAACCCAAACGATGACTTGTACGTGCTGCCTTGACTTGGCAGCACGTACAAGTTTCTCGCCAAAGGTAGAACATGTGACTGCATATCGAAAGCGTCACGCATTCTCCCTGGGCAGGAAAGGGGATGAGAACGGAAGAGAGGTTTCTTCAGTGATCCAGCGGAGTAAGAACGATTTTTAAAATAACGTTTTTTTTTAAATGGTTTTGATTGAGTCATATATTGCGTTTTGTTTGGTTTCGTTTTGTTTGGTTTCGTTTTGTTTGGTTTCGTTTTGTTTGGTTTCGTTTTGTTTGGTTTCGTTTTGTTGGTTTCGTTTTGTTTGGTTTCGTTTTGTTGGTTTGGTTTTGTTTGGTTTGGTTTGGTTTGGTTTGGTTTGGTTTCACAAAGTACAGTAAGCCCTCAAATGAGCCATTGTTAAACCTTTTACATTCCCGAGCGGGGAGAAATCGGAAGACGTAGAAGATGTAAAATTTCCCGCATTAGAAGATTAATCAAAATAAGTGTCTTTAAACAATGGTGGCAATAGACACTTGAAACAAAACCACTCAACAATAGATGGACAGTTTACAGGAAGCGAAGACTTATCCGCCGTGGAGATGCATTGAAGATGTAAATTATGCAAACAACCACTGCAGGAAATATTCTTCTGACGTCTTTTGATGAAAGAATTGCACACTCCACACAAAGTTCCATTTGAGTTAGGTCCAGGATGTAGGTTTATATCATTTCAGAGAAGCAAAGCAATACTGAAGAGATACCATTTCACAGGGATGCCTCTCGTGTAATATTTAGCTCTTGAGTTCGTCGCTTTTAAGTCCGAAGCGGTAAATCTGGCCAAAATTTCCTGCCCGAAGAAAGGTCGTGGGCCCGAGAAAGATCCATAAAACATTAGCTGAGCACCAATTTCATCTGAATAGCAAGGTATACAGCAAGAAGGAGTTGACAGGAGTTTGAAAAAGCAAAATAGCTGAAGAGCCAAAAATAACCCGCTAACCGCCATCGTCCTCACTTGTCCTCAATTATTGGTGCCTCCTTTTCCTAACCTTTTACCTCATTAACGCGTGCATACAGTTTTTTTTCTTTTACTGTTTTTGTTGTGGCTTTTATTTTGCCATCAAGATTTCGAATGTGGATAATGCACCGGATCCGGAGATCATGTTGGCCAACAAATTCTGTTACGTGTGGCTTGAGCTCTCTCGGGAAACATAATATTGGATATGAAATTTCCCTCATAACAGTTCACTTCTGAGAATTCAATACTGCTCCTTGGCCAGCTTCAAACAGCTTCAAACAAATGGAATAAAGATAGTTGGGATCAACTTGGTTTCCTGAGCATTTTAATGAGACCAGCCATATCAAAAACATTGCCGTTAATTTTATTTGCTTTTTCTTTGTTCGACGGTGAAAATTGTGAGTTTGTATATGTCTCCAACAAGTAATAGCACCTAGACACATTTGAAGCCCGTTATTGTTTCGCTGTCACTTTGCAAATTGCATATTTTGCACTCCTACGTTTGGAGAGGCATTTTACTTTGAGTAGTACGTTCGCTGATAACAACCTTGCTTATAAATCGGCTCCAATCTCTTCCTTTCAACTGTCATAAGAGGAAACATTACATCCAATGTTTTTTTCCCTTGAAAGCTCAAGCCACACATCACAGGATTTGTCCGGGGCCTACAAATTCTCCGGATCTGGTACATCATCCACATTCGAAAGCTCACTGGCAAATTAAAAAGCCACAACAACGACAGTAATAAGAAAATAATGTCTCCATGCGGTAAATGAGGTAAGGGGTTAGGAAAAGGAGGCAGCAAGCGTCATGGAAAGGTTCTACGCGACGAGATCCAGGGATTCATCGAGCCAAGAATCCGACGGGGTGGGGCGGTGTTAAGTGCATTTATTGGGCTTTACTTCAACAAGATCCGAGGAGTCCTTAAGCGTTTCGCGGGAAATTGAAGTCATTCTTAGTCGCCGTCAGTCTTACGTTTAGCCACTTTCTTTTTTCGTATTTGATGTAATTTTGTGTTTCAACTCCCTGTAAAATATTATTACATCTATTGAGATTTCTGTGAGATTAGAAGTGTAACCAGGTTAGTTTACCTTCCCTCGGGGTATCATGCTGCTGCATAAGATGAGGAATACGTTTCCACATATTTTTTGGCCACTTCTTAAGAGTGGATTTTTCGCGGTTAGCACAGGTTGGAACCATTCATTTTCAATTGTGCACACGTTAAGATTGTATCACGATGCGTATAGCTGACTGACTCATCCTTAATAAACTTTCCAAATGGAATGTCTCGTCTGGGCGTAGTCAGAATAAACAGTAAGGCACACGATTTTTTGTTGATTTATTCATGTGCCAATGAATTAATAAAGGTAAGAATTGAATAGTGAGGAAAACATTTACAAATTTGTTTCGATAATGAGCGGTTACAGTTTTTTAAAAACGAATTTGAACTTGAACACCGGAAACTGTAAAGAAAGATGATCGTTAACCGCGTTATCATGGAAGGTGTAAATGAGAATAACTTTCCAGCGTGGCGCGAAATTTAAAATAGACTCACGGGAATAAGTTCTCTCAGTTCATATTCTCTCGGCCGAAAATATATTTACATAAGGGAGGCAAGCTGTGAAAAAAGTCAGAAGCTACTTGGATCGATTTGAGCGAGGCTGTTTGGTAAACTGTGCCATCTTATTTTTTTGGCGGACGTGAAAAAAAAAGTTAAGGCAAGCATTCAGCTTTATAGTTGTAATATCTTCAATGGGATAATTGAATTTGCCCTCATTGAGACTGTAAAGCTACTCCGAACGAACAGTAAAACAGTTAACTTTCGACTGTTGCCAATGTTATTGCAAAATGTGGACAATCACATTAGGCAAATAAAAAGTGCCAAATTTTCTGTTACATACGTTGAAATATTTTCATAACGAATTTAGTGGCTTTTTTTTAGCAGTTATAGGAGACGCATTTTCTACTATAGTTCTGTTATGCCTTTTCTTGTAAACTCTCGGGCACAACAATCTTTTCTGCCATTGCTTCAAAGAATTTTTCTCCCAACATCACTGAAACATTTATCGACAATATTTATTGGAACTCGGAACTAGATTACAAGCTCGCATGACTCCGTTCAGCCAATCAGAAGGAATGAAAGTCGATAACCGTTCACTAATGATAGTGAATTGATGCTTTACGACGGCGAATGGTGCCTAATGACGGTTCCCAAGTGACGGCAATCCCAAACATGTAACTGCCACTATATGATCATGACTCAACTGGAATTACATACTGTTATGGTCCAAAGGACCTTACTGGCCCAGATTACTGAAATGTTAGAAATTATGGGACTGGCGAAAATAACTAATATGGTTCAAAAGACCCACAAGCACAAATGACGAAGAAAGCCGAAATCACGTAACCAAATCACGTAACTGAACGACATCTCTCGGTTTGTTTGATTATCTTTATTTCTGGTAATTTCCAGTAAAGCTCAACAAATTTCGTGTTTACCTCGATGTGAGAACCTGTAATAGTTTTCTTTGTTTAGTTACTATGCCGAGGATAAGCCCAAACTTCACGTTTTCTTCTACAAGCGAAACAAAGACGAAAAGCATTCTTGTTTTTTTCTTGGCTCGTGCTTGGTAATTAATGAACCATGATTACAAATTTATATTTAAGGTTATAATCAGATACAATGAATACATGAAGTTCATATATTTGCGGTATTAGATACGTATGATGCACGATCCTCGCAGTAGAGAGCGCTATTTATGCAATAGCGAAAATCAGACCTGAAAAAAATCAGGCCTGTACGGGATTCGAACCACTGACCTCTGCGATACTAGTGCAGCGCTCTACCAATTAAGCTAACAAGCCAACTGGGAGCAGGCCGTTAAGTTGATTCGTAATAAACCCATGATGATAAATCAGTTACAATGAATATATGACCTTTTTTCAGGTCTGATTTTCGCTATTGCATAAATAGCGCTCTCTACTGCGAGGATCGTGCATCATACGCAAAGTTATAATATATACGATAACATTCATTCCTATCATACTTCGTTTGTATTAACTATGTAACTACAGCTGGACAAAAATTGTAACATTTTGCGAGAGATATCCAGAGACCGTAGTACTTTAGGTAAGCCGTACATAACCCTAATCGAAAGAGCCAGTTCAATATATATAGGGTGAGTCCCCAAATTGGCCCTTCAACCTTGCTTTCCAATAACCTCCTTTGTACACATAGCAGAATGTTCCAGAATCCGGATCTTCCAGGGACACAAACCATCTAAACAGAAAGAAAAGGCGTTAGGAGACAAATGACTAAAATGCCATGATAGGTTCCACGATAGGTCTTGGTTCAGGGTTGTTACTTCAAGCACTTTTTTGGTACTGCGGGGCTAATGGACGCAAGCCGCTTCAACAAAGAGGAATATAAAGCATCAGCTGTAATAAAAAAAAATATATATGCACTTTTTTTCTCATGACAGGACGTTAACTTTTTATTTGGCATCTTAAAAATGTTGGTTGACGATTCTCGAAACGATTGTATGTCAATGAAGCCAATGTCAAATCTATTTAGAAGTACGGGTTTTGCCAAATCCGGTAGGAAATATCTCATAAAGAACGATTATAATTGAAAAAGTTGTTGCGCATGGAAACGCTCTCCGCGCACTTTTTTGGAAACCAATACGCGCATCGATACCGTACCGAAAGACTTCTGATGTTGACTTTTAATGATCATCCACGCACTAATTAAGGTAATTATCTGGGGTAAAACATATTCAACTACACTTCAGCCTTTATACATTTTACAGAAAAAAGCAGTGCGAATCATGACTTTTTCCTCATTTGATGAACATTTAGATTGTTGGCAATTATGAAGCTCTCTGATCTTCTTACAATTCATATTGCACTTTTTATGCATAAATTTCATAAAAAGTTATTACCTTTCTATTTTGATAGCTTCTTTAATTCAGTACTTAGTATCCATAACTACAATGCACGAAGTGCAGCAAATCAATCTTATTACTTGCCTCAAGCTAGAACAAACTATGGAATTTTTAATATTCGCTTTCAAGGACCAAAGGTATAGAACTCTCTTGGGAAAGATATAAAGTGAACCCCTTTCGGTAAATTTAAAAAAAGAAATTAAACATGAATTACTGTGCCAGTGTTAATGTTACCCTGGTTTTTTTTCTTTCCCCAGAGTAATCAGTCTCTTTCCTAGCTATTCCTGTGATTTATTTTGTTGCTCTACGCTTTTTTCTTTTCTCATAATTGTTCAGGATTTCATTTGTAATATATAAATATATATAATATTTTTTCCATGACTTGTAAATTTCGTTTATTCATAATTATTTATAGTTCAATTCTGGCTGTGTGTCTGGCTGTGTGTGTGGCTCTGTGTGTGGCTGTGTGTGTGTGTGTGCGTGTGTGTGTGTGTGTGTGTGTGTGTGTGTGCGTGTGTGTGTGTGTGTGTGTGTACATGTGTGTCCCGACCCTAATATTGTAATTCCAGGGTGTCAAGTGACAAATGACACTTAGAAAATAGGAATGACAGTGGCCAAAAAATAGGAAATAAATAGGAATTCTCGCCCCAAAATAGGAAAAAAATAGGATTTCTTTGAGTTCTATCCTCTTAACACTCCCAACAGAAACTCTGTTCCACAACCCAACGCTTTTTATTTAACAGGCACCATGACATACATCCATAATGCAATGCAGACCCACTTCAACATGGCAAATGCACATACATGCAAATGAACCTCCCAGAATCCCTTGTATGTTATCAAAAGTACTAAGAAAGTCTGGGCACTAGCTTCAGAAGAAAATCACTCAGAAAGGCTTCAAACTGGTCTTTTTTGACATGAAGTTTCAGTTTTTTGTAGAATTTATCAATTTTATTTGCAATTTTATTTCAAATATTTCAAAATTTTTCTGTGTACCTAGTAAAACCCTAATAAAAAAATAGCAAAAACTAGGAATTTCATGAAAAAATAGGAGAAAATAGGAGGCAGGCCAAAAAATAGGAAAAAAAAATAGGAAAAATAGGCAAAAATAAGAACTTGACACCCTGTAATTCATTCTATGAAATTTGGCTTCCTAGCCTTGTTAACCTTCTAGTTATTTTAGGAAGCCAACACCCTCTTAGTTTTAATTTTTTATTGATGTTAATTTAATCTTCTCAAGAATAAGGGTGAATAAAGTTGTTGTTGTCGTTGTTGCACTAAGTTTACAACTTATGATCATTGCCACCATCACTAGTAACTCCACCGTAGATTTTGATGGATGGTTGGGTGAGAATGGATGCTCAAGCAGATTAGCTGTGGGAGTTGGAGACTCGGACTCATAACGTTTTTGATCTGCCTTTCGAATCTCCAGATTGAGACAAAGTTGTCTAACTCTATGACTGAGAGTCTTATCGGACGTTTGCCCTATGAACGAGGTGGTTATTCAAAACAATTTCCTGATTAGTCAGCGGTATTTTGATGTTGACAATCAACGAGAATTAATTCGCGCGAAACCTTTTGCATAATTATCCATCTTTTCAAGCGTTATTTACATTTGTCATTTCTTCCACACTTCTAGTCCTTCATATATGTTTGTTACTTTCTTTAACAATCGACAATAACAAGCAAATGCTGTTGTTCGTAAAATTCTGGTCATGACAAAAGAAGACAAAACAAAGAAAAAAAATAAAACAAAGAAGCTACCAAAATACATAATTAAAACTACCTTGGTATCCAGGCCTGGCCAGTTAGGTCTCTTTGCTTCCTAGTTCCTCTCTGTTTTTCCTCTAGGCGATGCTTTTCGCTGGCAGAAGGATCAATCTTTTAGGACACAAGGTTAAGAAAAAAATATTTAATTCCAAGCGATTTAAAATGGATGGAGAGAGTGTACAGTGGAAATAATTTGCTTTGTCAACCTCACGGCCAAGGCTTCACCAAAGATTACAAATGGAAAAGCAAAGCAAATGGAGTGGATGACAAAGGTCCTACCTGGTAAAAGGGGTATGTTTCTAAAGAAACTGTGGTGTTGCGTCGGTGGAGGTAACAGGGTAATTTGGTTTTATCAACTAAGTTGAAATTCTAAATTGACCACCGTTAAGAGTTAAAAATCTGACGTTTGGAGCGTTAGCCCTTCATCCATATGGTAATTAAGTTTTGGCGCATGAATTTTGGCGATAATCGATTATATAAGGAAAGTTGAAGGACAGCATTGCCACTAAAGTGATAAGTGCTTATACGCTTGCTCGCAAATACGTGATCGGAGTTTTTACTTAGAGTCAATTTTGAAACAATTTGTAAAATCACGTCCTCAAGAAACCTTATCTGCAAAAACACCCCTTACATCGTAGTGCGACAAAAATATAAGCTGTGTGCACCAAACCTTTCCACATTCCAGGAGCCGAATATCTGTCCTGACTCGACAGTCGGTGTGGCATGAAACGTCTATGGAAAAAGGCTATTTAAGTATCTCAAGCTGGAGAAGGTATTAAAGAGAAAGACCACAGTCAAGTGAGCACTTACAGCGTGTGATTCACTATTTTTTTGACGTAACATATTGATTTTTTCTTTACAGTTGGTCTAATTTGAATGAGATTTCCAATAACGCCTTTTAATGTCAAAGTTTTGATTAAAATAAAAACTGGATCAGCCTCTTTATGTAAAATTAAGTGCGAACGAGCTGGCACTACCACGCGGCATGACTCGAGCCTATCAATTCCAATTCTTTATATCTAGAACGATCACAGTCCCCTACGAATTTAGGTTACTTGTCGCCATGAAATTCACTTCAAGACTTCTTTCAAAAGGCAACACCTCCTATGAAATATTGAATCGCTAGTTTTATGAATGATGTCGATGATCTGAGTTAAAAAACAGGTAGCAATCACTAATTACGTAGGTCAGAAGAGTAGAGCGATCATGAGCTTAAGCATGCTTTGCCCTTAACCCATGTGCGGATTATTCATACCAGAGAAGTTGTACACAGACTGTACTTCACTCGATAGCACTGGGACTCTATAAACGCATAATTCGGATTCCTTGAATAAAAGGAACTGTATAGTGTGTTTTCACAGCAAAAAATAGTGAGTTGAATGTGTGGGCATAGGAAGAAATCACGATCAGACGCTAATTAATCACTGATTTGAAAGCTTTAACTCATAGGAAGTAAAACTGTTTAGGGAACACTAACGAAGTACATTATAATTTCTCAAAATTTGGATAACATTTTGTTCTTGAAATATATGGGAGTTCCAGTACTTAACATAATTGTTCGAGCATACCTATCGAGGGAGACCATCGTTGATGGGCCTTAGCTTACAGAATGAAAATTTTTTTTTCTTTTTTCGAAAGGTTTTTGTCACTGACTGCCAGTCGCATGGAATGCAATTGAGCCACCATAAATTGAACAATATGGTGAGAAAACTTGTAAATAGCACTTTTTCTCAGCTTCGAAGAGCCGTAATGGGTTTCGTCTGACGATGAAATGCTGTGGAAAAACAATCAGTCGAAACACAAGCTCGAGTTCAGTCCCAGGTCTTGCAAGGTGATAACTTCGTGGAGTTTTTTTCATTCTGTTCTTTTTTAGTAACGTGATTGTGCTATTTTTTTTTTAATTTGAAATGATAATGCTGTTTGACATTAATATAACTTAATAAAAGGAATGCATCTTAACTCATGTAAATATACTGGCACAGTTCTCGGATAGGTGCAGCTACTAGCTACTTCAGCGAACTTAACCCCTCGGCTCATTAGAGTTTTGGGTCACTGTTATCTGACTTTTTTAAGTGGTACAAACCCCACCCTCAGTTCTGGCACAGGTCCCCCAGAAACTTGTCAACCTGCTATAATCAGTCATGACTTTTGTTTTGGAAGGTTGTTACTTTCTCAAGCCACAGTAGGCTTGGTATATATACTTATATACTTAGTATATTTCACTGTTCCCCCAAATCCCTTTTTTAAGTGTGTACAAACCCCTTTTCATTAATAACATAACATAACATTTATTCAGGAAGCTAGAACGCAAATGTAAACAAATACATCCTGAAAAGGGATGGTTAGCCGGTGGTTAGCCGATGGTTAGATGGTTAGTCGTGAGGTTAGCCCTGTATAAAAACAATTTCCCTGATTAAAAACATACAAAAGATAAAATTTAATGGCTACAGATTCATAATATTCAATAAATATTCAAATAAATTTCAAGTCTACTCTTAAAAACAGACAATGATTCGGCGTGGACAATGTATCCTGGCAAGCTGTTCCATTTCCCCACAATGCGAATGAAGAAACAATATTTGTAACAATTACAAACCGCTCTTTTCAGGTAAAGTTTATAGTCGTGGTTAGCTCTTGTACGCTTATTGGGCAAACACAAAGAAATCTGGGAAAGAGAGGTGATCAATACCAATAACTATCTTATAACATTGAACCAGAGATAGAAATTCTCTCCGCTTTTCTAGTGTTTGCCATTTTAGTAAGCTACAACGGTGTTCGTAATTCATTTCGCCTCGTTTCTGCCTTAAAGCTAGTCGCGAAGCTCTTTGTTGAACCGTTTCTAGAGCCGTAATATCCTTAATCAAATACGGGCTCCAAACAGGAGCCGCGTACTCCAGTATGGGCCTGACCAGTGACTTATAGAGCTGCGAAAACACGTACTGGCTATTAGTTCCGATGGACCGCTTTATGATACCTAGTACCATATTTGCATTGTTTACCGTTGCAGATACATGCAAGCCCCAGGACAGGTCAGCAGAGATGGTTACTCCAAGGTCCTTAGTGTTCTCTACCGACCTAAATTGCCCCCCCCCCCCCCCAGCGAGTAAATTGGTTTAGTTTTATCCTTTCTATGTGTAATACGCATGACCTCGCATTTATCCGGATTGAAGTGCATTTGCCATTTATTTGCCCATATACTCAATCGATCTAGGTCACTCTGCAGGGCAGGGATATCAACATCTGGCGAACTGATTGTTCGATAGATTTTAGTATCATCTGCATAAATCTTAACAGTAGATGTCAAATCTGTTGAGATGTCATTTATGTAGATGATAAACAAAATAGGGTCAAGAATTGTTCCTTGGGGCACCCCGGACTTCACTGACGTCCAATCCGAACACTTAATATTTCACAATGTGTGACTTTCTTGATCCTTCCAACATGAAAGGCATATGCTGTTATAAATTGTAACCTTACATCATTCTTGCATGCTATCCTTTTCTTGTTTTTCTACTCTCTCCACTCTCGCTCTCTCTTTTTTGTTCAGTTCGGTCAATCGCTTTTTGCAACAGCAGTGAATAATGTCACCGTAGAAGTGCACTAGGGCCCGACGCTTTTTTCCGGACCGGCTCACGTCAACCCGTCAGGACCTACACACATCAGCTTTCACTACGGTTTTCTATGAAATTGCGCGAGGACGGGCCGGACTGGTCAAAGCGATATGTACTTTTTGGTAGTTGAAAGAACTACTGTTGGTTTTTATCTTTTTAAAACATTACAACAAAAAAAAAAACTCGAATGAACTGAGAACGCTAAAATATTGGAAAAGTAATAAATAAATATGCCCCAAATGCACATGGAAGATCGCTAAATTTTCCCGTAACAATACTGAGCAAGGATATTTTGACATGTTCTTTCCTTCTTGCTTTCATTTTCCAATGCTGCGATTATTCTAGCAACTCTCATTGTTTCGGCTTTCGAATGATCAAAGGGAGAAATAAGGGAAGAAATGTGAAGAACAAATAAACTCTTAATTAAAGAAAATAGCAGTAGAAAGTTGAAGCAACAAATGTAAAACACCAACTCCTCCATTTATCATCGTCTCAGACCAGCCTTAACCGGTTTGTAGTAAACAAAAGTGATAACAATAAAAAGGAAACAACAACAACAACAAGAACATAAATTGAAAAAAAATGCAGTCACTGATATTAACGAAAATTACTGGCATCGACACTAGTTCAAGAACAGACGACGGCCATCGGAATTCCCTTTCGAAGAGCTAGAGGAAATAAGTTAATATTTGAGAAGAGAAGATTGAACCAAGTGACAGTAGAGTCAACCGAGTGGGTAAAGTATTAGCTGCGTGTCGACCGAGTATCGTCGGACATGCGCGTCGGTCGAGAGGTCACTGAGTTCGTTTGACAAGTCAGCCAATACTCGGTCGCTATATCGGTCAAGTATCAGCCAATATATCGACTGAAACTCGTCGACATGTCGACCGATAGTACCACACATGATCCCAAACGTAGTAATTAAACATTTTTCATATTTACCTCCAAAGCTCATTTAAACAAAGCTATGAAAAACCACTTCAATAACCTTTACTATAATATTTCTCTCGCTATCTGACTCTTCTATTTTCTAGAAAATGTATCTACGAATTTACCATTGTCTAACCCTGAATGAAATTACAATCAGCCACTTCAATCCACAGTTTACTTGATACGTACCATATTCTGGATCATTTAATTGAATTGAAAATTGTGTGAAGCCATAATATCTGAAAACAATAAGACCGACACAATTGTTACCAGGGTATTATTTATTGAAAAAGTCGCAAAAGAGCAGTTAAAAATACTACTCAAAACTTAGAACACTATTTAACTTCACAATGATTTCTTATAATAAGAAAATTCTCTATCTGCTGTATTCTCAGGCAAGGAAACACCTTTTAAATCATGGTTCAGGCAGCCACCCCCCGAAATAATTTCCACAAAGCAGAGACGGGCATACAAGTAATAACTGTTGAGAAATGAACAATTAAGATATTTTTACGCCAAAATTGAAGATTTGACCAACTTGTGTCACGTTCAGTCATGTTCGTCGAGGAAACTATTACATTTTCACCATGTAAAATTAATTATATATTATTGATCAATATTATTAATAAGTTTTGACCTGCCAAAATTGCAAGTCCACCCAGTTTCTCATTTACACCTTCTCTGATAAATAATGAACAGCCTCTTATTAGAACTTAGTACAGTGTGTAAAAGTTCCATGCTCTGCATATCAAAACTTTATTGTGTGGTTCCAGAAAATATCCATACCCCCCCCCCCCCCGCCCCCCACGGAAGATCAGTGGAAATTCTGAGGGGGAAGGGGGTTCAAGGGCAGTAATTTCCGAGGGGTAGGGGGGTTTCGTGGGATACTACTTTTCCAAAGGGTAACGAACCACGTACAAAACATTTAAAGCAACATATACGATCAATCTGAAGCACAAAAACATACTCACGTACGTTATTTTGAAACAAAAGTCAGTACTCTTGGCCATTGAGATAAAGTTAACATTATAAGCTTTAATATTTCTGTTTTTCTTTGAGTTAGCTAGCGCTACAACCTCCCAAAGCTAGGAACGGAGTCAAAACGATTTGAAATAGCTGTCTCAACATGGCCGTTCCCATTTCTTGCTAACGCCAGGCTACCTAGCTAATTTAGTAAATCGTGGCGATGTTCACAAAACCTGTGTGCTAGTGAAGTTTTAGGTCTTTAAATAAGAATCAATCCGAAGAAAGTGACAAAATGTGTAGACAAAGGAACCTTGTAAGTTTCTGTTTTATTTACTACCGTTTGCAAAGTTAAGCGAGTGAAGCGTTCTCATCGGAGTTAGCACGAAAACGTACGCGGAACAGTCGACGTTTTACATCAGTTTAAATTTTGCAACCCAGATGTTTAAGCTTATATATTATTTTACGTAAAAACAACACGGATACGATTTGCCAAAATGATGGCAAAGATGCCAAAATGATGGCAATGATGCCAAAATGATGGCAAAGATGCCAAAATGATGGCAAAGATGCCAAAATGATGGCAAAGATGCCAAAATGATGGCAAAGATGCTAAAAGTATAAGCTTAACAAAGCGTTATATTTTTAATAAAGTTAACCTTAATGTTTTCAGTGTTGTAATAAAATTCTACCGCATTTACGTAACCAACTTAGTATTCACTTTCTCTTTTTTTAAGTATAAAAACCACTTTGAATTTCCGACTGTGGTAAGAATTAAGTCCCCGATTAAAATTCTGGAAATTCCTGGGGGGAGGGGGGGTCATCAAAGACCGCATGCAACGGAAAATCCTGGGGGGTGGGGGGTGCAGATCAAAAAGTCTTCCGTGGGGGGTACGGATATTTTCTGGAACCACACATTTTACCTCCAGGAATCTTCAGGTTTAGTGTTTGCAGTCCACAGGTCAATAGGATCCATGTCTGTGTCTGAAAAATACAATATGCCACCAAAACACTGAGTTAACCAAGGTCAGAGTAGAAGTGAAAGATTACAGTCTTGGTATAGGTTATCACTCCTTTTTAACAACTCCTACTCCTAGAGTGCTCAGGCACTTGCTTGCTTTATTTTACCTAGATGTATTTAATTTGTAAATAAAACCCACCTATGCATCTTACTTACACAAGGAAGAGCCATCTATGCATGTGCTATCTGAGAAATCTGTTCTAAAATACTGAGATCATTGACAAGATACCTACAACATACATCATGGTCTCAATAAATTGAAAAAACTCAGCCTTTATTAGTCAATCACACCCTTGTTCCATTTGGTATACTATATTAACCTCTTTTGTGTTTCTATACCATCCCAATATTTTGGTTTTACTGTAATCAATAACAATTTTCAGCAATTTGAAACAACTTTTACCACAAAATATGCATTTTTTACATGGCCCACAGTGATAATCTAGGATTGCTGTAGCTCTAAAAGTGAAAACACAATTAAATATAGCCTGAAGGAGCAGCAAGTGTTATTCTTTATCAGTGGCCGCATACTAAAATGCAAAAGTAAGTCAACATACCATCTACAGAATGCAATTCAAGGCCACGGTCCCATGCTCCAACAATGTTATATTTCACATGACCCTCTGAATTTAGCACTTCACCTGCAATACATGGTGCCAACACTGATGACTGTGAATGAGCAGATATTTTTCATTTTCATAAGGTTACAAATCTATTATGGGTGGACAAAAAGGAAACTTTTCTGAGGTAAGGTTTGAGGTGGGGTTGTTCTGGAACATTCCAAAAGATACTTTAACTAACATAGCCTAAATGTAGCATTTAAGGGTAGTAATCAAGTAATAGTAATCAAAGTTTAATGTCTACGTGGGGCATGGTTACCCATATTGCCCGAGCCAGAGGCTCATGTGTGAAACGCAAGATAACAACCTACCCATCCCAACCCAGGAGTGGACATTCATCACAGTAATCTTGTGCATGGGAATTTAACATCTCCTACCCCTAACCCTGCAAGAGATGGGACCTCCATTTATTCGTCCCTATCCGAGAAGACTAGAATATCTAAACCATTTCTTAATGTTATAGAAAGACAGCCTATTCTTCTCAATTATTTCGAGACCTTGAGTGTTGGTCCGGCCGGGGCTCGAACCCTCGACCTCCCACACATCAGTCCAGTGCTCTAGCCATTGAGCTAACCCGGAGGCAGTTGAATGGTAAACTTAAACAGCAACAACTAACCCTTTATTTTATCCTAATATAAATTGCATTTTCCCTGATGGCCCTATGACCTTAAAATCCACACAAAAACAAAACTTGGACACCATCCTTAAAAAATGTTCACTTCATATTGTTGGTTAGTGACTGAGGAAGATGCTAGGATCACTGACATCTCATGTCCCAAAGACTGTTGATTAGGAGACAGCAATTAATTTTCTTATTGAGGTAATTTGCTGTACATCTATTTGAAATCTCGTCGTAAATAAAAGATAAGATTAATAGGCACCTTCTAAGTTCAAGAAATAGCAACAGAGGCCTAAAATAATATGCATGATCATTCAGAAGACCTATGATGCGATTTAGCCAAGATTTTGTTTTATATGAATTTTCTCAAATAATATACATGATCATTCAGAAGACCTATGATGCAATTTAGCCAAGATTTTGTTTTATATGAATTTTCTCAAGGATAAGATAAATGAAATGACCAGTTTTATCAACTATCACTCATCATTGTGTATTTAGGTTGTCTTTTCTGGTGAGGCAACCATACCATGATCTTAGGTCAGTTCAGTCAACACTAGAGAGATCACACTGCAGATTTGCCTGAACATCAACAAAAGCCCTACTGTAGCTCTACTATAGACAGTGGCATTATCTACAAATTGGCAATTTCTGTTCGCCCAGGACAAAGGGAGATCATTAGTAAATAGAAGGAAGAAGACATGGCCCTAATTGGAGCCTGGTGAACACAACATACTCAATACTTAAGTAATAGATAAAGTGTGCTGTGAAAACCAGCTCTCTGATTTATGCCACAATTTCCACATGAATACAAGCAGATGTCAGAACAAATGTGTTTCATTCAACCATCTCTGCTGAAAAGGTATAACACTTGATTCTGATAGAGAAAGACCTCCTGATCAACTTGAGGGACTTGGTTTCAAAGATCTTAGAAATAATTTAGCCTTGAACTACATTACTAACTTGAAGAAAGGTTGTACCGGTATTTATTAAACATCTGACATTGTCGTAGAGGCGTTGCCATTTACAAAAAGATTGCATGGTGTAGGGTGAATTGATTGTAGTAGGTTGATATCCAAATAACTGGAGAAAGTTATGAGACTTACATTAAAATGAGGCAAAATCATTCATCATTCTATTTGATATAGGTTTGGGGGTCATTGCGCTAAGTACTTGCCTGTGATACAACATTTATGTGAAGATTATGTCTACACTTGCATATCCTTTTTGGCTTACAGAGTCACAACTATGATGCAGCACTGAAATTCTACAAATGGCAATAAATACACATTCATTCTCAAACTCTACATGTTTGCATTAAGGGATACAACCCTATCTCTTGTGTTATTTCAAAATACCTGAAAGCTTTTTGAAGTTCTCTTGGACTTCCCTTACAGGTTGAAAGTGAAGTCTACATTGCTCTTGCGTTGAGTGATTTGTCACCACAACATCTCCTTCCTATGAAGTCATAAAAAGGCCTCTTTAATCTATTAATTTTAATGGCAGGAGCTTACCCTATGATCAGCTTTCCCTCCCTCAGACAACTGTAATCAATTGTTTGTTGCAAAGTTATCCAAGAAATTGAAACAGGCACTCTCCAATGCACCTGGTAATTCGGTAAAAGTTATCTCTGATAGGCTTTTTTAAAACGTATTTAGATGTTATGTTTGGTTTGGTTAGGTTTGGTTTCAAAAAGTACAGTAAGCAACTTGTATAATTAATCTCACTGCCCAATCATAATGGTTCCTACAGCATATAAAAATTAGGTACTAAATTTTACACATGTTCTTGTCTAAGTCAACAACAAAACACAAAAACATTGTATGGGCAAAAACCAAAGAAAACAGGTGGCTATGTGTCTTATGAGCTTTTTAGGATAAAAATTTTGTATTTGCACCTTATTTCCTCTTTAAGTCTTGCTGACTAAAGCAACTTACCACCTCAGTTCTAGTTTTCTTTAATAAAAATGTAGCCATTTGCTAACACTGATTATCACTCGTGTCAATAGATATGCACATGTAATGCTCACTTCTTTTTTTGAAAGTGTAATGACAAGACTGTCTGTTCAGTCTATGAATTTGAATCATTTCTGCTGTTAGTGGAAAATTACATGATTAAACGAGACTTGCCTGTGAGTTGAAGTTTGATCAAGATTCTGTCTTGTCATCAGTCCGGAACGAAGGAGTCACATGAGATGCCCATGCGCAATGCTAGTCAGTCTTCAAAGTGAGTGGTACAGGAAAAAAGGAACGAAGGAGGAAGGAAGGGAGGGAATAAGGGCATGTGACTCCTCCGTTCTGGACTGATGACAAGACAGAATCTCGATCAAACTTCAACTTACAGGTAAGTCTCATTTAATAATGTAATTCTATCTTGTCATCAGTCTAAGTCACTACGAAGTCACATGAGATTTCAAAGTCCTGTAACATGAACCAGTAATACAAGTAAAAGGGTATTTTATTAAGGGAAATAAAATCCCAAACAAACAAACAAAAATACGAGATACCAACTAGCAGATCACTTGGCAACTGGATTCAACAGTACAGAGCCAAAGTTAGCTGAAGTATTAGACACTGGCTTATCATAGAACCTCGCAAAGGTACTCGCAGTTGACCAACCGGCAACCTTGATAATTTCCGTAATGTTCAAACCCTTAACCTTAACATTGAAAGTAGAAGCAGCCCTGCAGCTATGAGCAGAGTACTTAGTTATGTCAATCCCTGCAGATCGCAAAATTGCTTAACCAATCTGGAAACAGTGTCCCTTGCTACTGGCTTAAAGGGTTTGACATAGCTTAACAATAACTGAGAATGATCCTTACGCAAAGGGTCAGTTCGATGGATATATTCCCTCAAATGTTGCACCACACAAAGTTCCTTGTCCTCTGGAAAAGCCAATAGTTCTATAGGCTCCAAATGTCTGCCTGGTTTAGTCTGCTTTAAATTCTCATAGACAGAAATTCTGTACCGATCACCCAAGTCCTGTATGTAATTAACGTCGAACTTATGGATAGTTTGTCCACGCTGGCCAGTGGTAAAACACAGCAACATGGTTAACTTAAGCGTGTGGTATTGCTTAGAGGTATCCTCTCTCCAAGAGGCCATAAGGACATCTTTCGCACTGGATGATAAATTGTATTTACCTAGACTTTCCCTGATAAGAGACAGACTAGGAGGTTCAATTTGTGCCAAATTGGGTGTACTTCCTCTGGATGACTTGGTAACCAGAGTAGGTCCCTTCTTGCTTTGAGATAAATTGGTTCCTGTTTCAGCATCTCCAGAGCTTTGGGATACCAATCTTGGGCTGGCCAATCCGGCAACACAACAACTCCTAGGGCTTCCTCTCTCTGTATTTTGCTCAAAACTGCAGGAATTACACTAAAAGGTGGAAAGGCGTAGAATTCCAGTTTAGACCACTGTAAGGAGAATGCATCTATGGCGAAAGCTTCAGGGTCTGGTCTGTACGAAACATACTTCGGAAAAAGGTGATTAATGCGGAAGCAAAGAGGTCAATGTCAGGGTGAAAATTAAACCTTGATAGAGCATTTTGGAGTGCGGCTTTAGGAAGCTGCCATTCTGCCTTCCTTTGGTTCCTTCGAGATTCAAAATCAGCAACAAGATTTTGTTTACCAGGGATATGGGCAACACTCAACCAAATGTCCCTAGCTATACACCACTCCCAAATTCGTTTGGCTAATGAATTACAAGAATCAGAATGACTCGTTCTCATATGATTAATCACATTCACAGCTGTGGTATTATCACACGTTTCTCGAATGTGTGTGTTAACCCAGCCTTTAGCAAAAGTTTGTAAGACTAAGTAGATAGCCAGCATTTCCAGGTAGTTTATGTGGTACTGGGCTTCTACATGGGTCCAATTCCCCCCTATGGATACTCCATCATGTTCACCTCCCCACCCTGAGAGGGAGGCATCTGTAGTAATTTGCTGTTGGGGTGCCACATGTGATATCACATTGTGGGCAGTCATCACATTATCACACCACTACTGCAATTCACACTTAGCTTGTTGTGAAAGGGACATATGAGCATCAAAATTTCCTTTTGCCTGTCGTAAGGCTAAACATTTGTCTTTTTCCAAGTGTCTGTAGAACAAGGGTCGGTGCCTCACCCCAGGAAAACTAGCCACTATTCTGCCAATTGCACTTGCTACTTCCCTCATAGATAAAGTGGTAGCTCGCAAAAACTCAAGACAAACAGTTTTGAGGCTGAAAGCCTTCTCCGTTGTTACTTGAATTGTCATGGTTGATGAATTAATGATAAAGCTCAGGATAATCAGCACCTGAGAGGGAATGAAACTGGATTTCTCAGGGTGGACAACCAGACCCAACTGAACAAGTAAGACTGTGGTATCTATAACATTTTTGACACAATCGTCATAAGTCCGACCTTGTAGGTAAAGGTCATCCAGGTGTGCAATAGATATATGCCCTTGTTTGTGTAAAGTGGCCAAAGGGGGTTTCAGAATTTTGGTGAACTGGCGTGGGGCACACGACAAACCATTGGGAAGGCAAGTGAATTCATGAATTTGATCTGCCCATTTAAAACGTAAATACTTTCGATCCTCACTTTTAATAGGGATGGAATAATAAGCATCCTTCATATCTATATATGCCATGAAACAATTGGGTGTTACCAGCTTAATTATAGTCTGAAGAGAATCCACCTTGAAATGATGATGTGTCACAAACTCATTAAAATTTTTGAGGTTAAGTATGAGTCTAAAAGTTCCATCTTTCTTTGGAAGCAAGAAAATTCCTGATACAATCTGACCCGGAGAGTATTTCACTTTCATAATAACCCTTTCTGGAGCAATTTTTGTATTTCCTGGTTGATAACAGAATATTCGTACTCATTAAAAGCAGGGCCAGGAAGCCTGTGTTGACTAGGGTTGGCAGACAACTCAATACTGGCTCCCGAAACATCAGACAAAATTACACGATCATTAGTAAGATCCTTCCACGCTGCAAAATGACCAGCGACTCGCCTGCCTTAAAATTGTGGCAACAGGCATGTAAATAACTTAAAAGGCAGGGCAGAAATGTAGGAAAATCAATTACCGAATCTCTTATTGCTAACAGTTGGTCAACTATTTCTTTTCGTTGATCAGAGGCTTTTTTTTCTGTGGAATTTCTGTTGACCTTTCCATAAAGAAATCTCTTTTAGACCCTTTATTATAACTCTCCTGGTGGCCAGAACGATGGTGCCCTGTGTAAGGCCATCGCTGTCAAAAGTGACCCACAGATTGGCTAATTTTGCTAGATTCCCTAGCATCTTGCAGCTGTTTGGCGAGCTCATCCCCAAATAAATATTGGCTGGTCAGGAGTACTTCAGCACTGCAGATGGTAGAGTATTCCTGCTTTAAAGCAGGCTTGATCTGTTCACTTTGAAACTGAGCCAACTGGGTGTTGACGTGGCCCAACAAGGCAACGACATCAACAGACTGCATGATCAAGTTGGAATTCGTTGAACTAGAGGCATTTTGCAACAAGGCATTAGTTGTCTGTAGGGTTGCAAAAGTAACTTTACGCACTACTTGTTGCATATTTGACAACTGGAGATCAACTTTCCTTTTATTAGGATTAAGTTGGTTCCATATTTTGGGGTTGACCTTTGTGGCTTTGATGTCTTCACAATTTTCAGGTCGTTTATATTTGTCGAGCAAGTTTTTCAACTTGTCTGAAGAGAGTTTCTTCCCCCAGCGTTTTGTGGCTATGTCTGCCAGTTGCTGCATGATTTTGTTGCCGGTGGCGTCATCATCCTCAAACCATTAGCAATATCTTGGAGGATCTTAGCCTCCGGAATGGGAGTTTCCCGTGCTTGGCCGGTGGCCGAGGATTGCTCGGTGAGCAGTTTTAGATATTCATCATCAAGGTCATCCTGCGCATGAAGGCTTAAATCGTCATCCGATGGAGTATTTTCTCGTGCTCTTTTAGAATTTGAGCGGCGAGGGTGATGTTCATGTTCTGACTCGGGCTCATCAGTGTCCAATGGAGGATCGGTCTATCTTTTTTACCTTTTTCGGCCGCTTGGCTTGTCATGTGTATGCAAAACTTGGCTATAAGGCCGGCCATCTGGCCCATTGTTCCATCAATGTTGTTTAAAGAATTTAAAATGTGGTTGTTCGTATCCATATCCACTCAGAAGCCATTCCCGGCGCATCGGTGGGGACAACCACATGGTTTGGTGACGATTTGCCTTCAACACTCATTTTCAGTTGGGAAAACCAAGACTATAGACCAAAAAAGAATAAATACAGAAAAGGGACAACTCCTACCTTCTTTGCTGCCCTGAAGAGGCAAGGAAAACAGAAGATGTTGAAGATTTGCAAATAAAATACAGGAACCCACTCACGAACAACAAACTAAACTAGCGAAACGCTCAGCACTGGCTAGCAATGCACATCTCATGTGACTTCATAGTGACGTAGACTGACGACAAGATAGAATATTGAATTGCCTTTGGCAAATGACTCTGAAATAAACAAGTTGACCCACCTGATCTACATAGAGACTGCCAACAAGGATGTTGTGAATTGTTGTAATTGGCTTCTGCCATGTAAAGTGATGACCATCTGCTTTAAACTTCACGTGACACATTCCCGTTGGAATCACCTTAAAAAACTATGAAGATAGGCACATGTCATATATATGTTATATTCCAACATAACTGTACAAGTATCTTTAATAGATATTTTATGATAACTTCAGCGGGTCTAAAACACAGGTCACAGGTCACAGGTCACCGGTGATGGGTCACAGGTCACAGGTAACAGGTCACAGTTCATGGGTAACAGGACCTGTCTACCTAGACTTATCAATGAGACTTATCAATGAGCGAAGACGCTATCAACTGTCCCGTGCATTCTTCGAAAAACAATCTTGTTCGAATGAAGCTTTTCAGTTTTCTTTTCAGCGGCTTCAGTTGGACCACAAACAAATTCATGTGTCCAAAACCTATGAGCCCAAAAACACACAAAAATCCAGCGGAGTTGTTCATTGTGTGACACTCTGAATGTTTAGTCTCACGAAATTCAATGTCTGGGATTCATGGCCATGCATGATGGATTCATCGAGCTATGAGGTAAGAGACTAAATTATTCTGGTTGTTCATGCTGGACAAACGATAAATTTGTTTGAGATTCAGGACTCAATCATTTTGGCGTCAAGGTCAGTATGAATGAAACATACGCTGTGGCTATATGACTGGTGTTAAACTGGTCAAAGTTGTCAACCTAAATGACCTGCAGTCCTACATTCTCCTTAAATTTCACAGATCAAAAAATACTGCTAATCTAAACTGTTGTATGTCGTCACTGAATTTGTTTGTGGTCCAACTGAAGCCGCTGAAAAGAAAGCTGAAAAGCTTAATTCGAACAAGATTGTTTTTCGAAGAATGCACGGGACAGTCGATAGTGTCTTCGCATAAAAAACGCTCATAAACCTGTGACCTGTGACCTTTTAGACCCACCGTAATAACTTTATTACTTACATTTGAATAATGCACCTATAGTCATATACATGATATAATTAATGTACATGTATATGTATATATATTTTCTGGTATTGTTAGAGCATAGAGAGCTTGTATATAATTTATAATGCTCCCAATACTTATTGTTATTATAATTATAAGTAGTGAAAACCCTATGCTAAAAATTAAAGAAAGTATCTGTAATACCTGTCCCCTAAATTTAGTATCAAGCTTATATTCCTGCCAGAAAATCCAGTGATCAGATTCTGCATGAAGGGCTGAGATAGGAGGATGATGTGATACCTACATATGGACAGATTTCAACAGTGATATCTAATTAGATAAAAACACCATAATAGTATTACACCTCCATAGAAAAACTAATTTGTTACCCTAATTCAGGGAACAGAAGATTAAAGATTGACAAGATGGCAACAAGTTACTAGTACAATGAATAAAGCTATGCTCTGGCATGAAACATGCAAGACCAAGGGATCGCTTAAATGAAGCTCATTTGCAGCTTCCTAAACAGAAACCAGTAAGCATTTATGACCAATTTATTTGACACCCATCTTGTCCAAAGTGGCAGAAGAGTTTGTCATCAAAAGTTTTATAAAACCAGCTATCATGAAACACACAGATCTATGGAAATACAGTACTGTGCCAAGTTTCTCCACCACATGCACCCTGATTAGCATGATCCATCACTTCTCCAAGTCTATGGATGGCAATGGTAACTTGGTGAGAGTGTCGTTTCTTGATTTCTGCAAAGCCTTTGATATCATCGATCACCACCTTTTGGTTCTGAAGCTCCAATCTCTTGAATTAACATACTGGGTCGTGGCCTGGGTCATTGATTTTCTGACCAAATGTCAACAGAGAGTTAAGTTAGGCAATGGTACTTTTTCTGATTGGTCCTTAATTCCAGCAGGTGTCCTTCAGGGGACCAAATTGGGACCATGGCTTTACATCCTTATGATTAACGACCTAGATGTCAATGGAGTTAACCTTTGAAAATATGTTGATCTCACAGTTCCTGAAATTGTCCAGAGAGGATTTGCAAGTAAAATGCAACCAGCCATTGACTCGATCTGTATCCAATCCACAAATTTAAAGTTCACCTTCAATGAAGATTAGTGTAAAGAAATCTGAAAATCTTTCTCCAGGTCCGAATCGCAATGCACCCTCTTAATGATTAATGGTGAAGAACTCCAACTCATCAGGCAAGCTAAAGTTTGTGGCTAATCATCAGTAATGACCTTAAGTGGAACTGCCATGTAAATTATATCATTAAAAAAACATCAAAATGTATGCTTTATTTTTCTAAGACAACTCAAATGCGTCAAAATGCCTGTTGCGGATATGGTGAGGTTCTACTTTTCATGCATATGTAGTGTCATCCACATTTCACTACCCTTTACCATCATATCCAAGCAATGAAATTGAAACAATTCAGAAGTGGGCCCTGTCTATCATTTATGGTCCTGGCCTGTCATACACCAGAAGATTGGAAGTTTCCAAGTTAACATCTCTCGCTAGCCGTCATCAACTTTAACGTGAGAAACTGTTTGTCTGGCTCTCGCAAGGTTGATTACCACTCCCTTCCCTCTCTGTATCAGGTTCTTGTTAGACTCTTTTATGCTCTGTTCAGTTAAGCTCTTGTCTAGTTGAGGTTAGGGTTGTGTCTGGCCAGACATTTTCATGCGGGTCAGGCCATTCATGTACACCTATAAGTAGTTCATGTACAACCCCATGATTTTGCCAGGCATATTAGATACAAAATGAACTCCAGGAAGATACCATTTATGTAATTTTTAACTTAGTGTCAGAATCAGACAATTTAATCAAGATTGGCTTCAATAGAGCAACTGAAAGTGGAAAATAGGGGACAGGAGAATTCACAAAGGTCAAACTTTTTCAACCTTTAGGACAAAGGCTGTGGAAAAAAGTTCATTTCATTGTTCTATTTCTTAAAATCTAAGCTGTCACTAACCACAAATCAAAGGAACAAATTAAGGGACCAATTCATAAATAAAAAAAACAATTGGTTGGATATCAATTAATTCAGATAACAACAAAATACCATAATGCTGTGTTATCTACTTACCTGCTCTGCTATTAGGGCATATCCAGCAGTGGGGTTAATAAATTCAAATGTTTCTCCCAGAAGTGGGTTGAAAGGTTTCCAGAACCTACAAGCGAGGATGAAATATATCAGTTTTGGACTCAAGAACTCTACCTTAGTAGAAAGAAAAGGTATCCCTCGCTACATTGGTGGCTATGTGTGTCATGAGGTTTGTGCAACACTCCAGAGGAAAAATCCCAAGAACAACTAGCTATATCTACTGTCTACTTTTGCAATGGATAGGATTGATTTAATCAAGTTGGATTCCATGGCACAACAACAACACAACACCAGGATCTATGCTTCCCAAAAGTCTGGCTAACCACAGGTCAGTGGTCATTTGCATTCTGAAATGAAATTCCCCACAAACTCAAATGTTGAGGAAATCAAGGTGCCTCTATGAAAAGACTCAATATCCTACTGGCTGGTTATCTTGCTTTTATTTCTTTTGAACTGAAACAATCATATGTAGACCCATAGCTTCAAGTTTCACTTCACACTTTCTTTATTACTACTGAAAACCTTACAAAAGGAGCCTCAATAAAGTTATGTACAGGTATGTATGTAGAGAATAGGAAAGATGGTAAGTTTTGAGCTCAATAAAGAAATAATAAAGAAAGATGTTAATTGTCTTGTCATGAGTGTGGGACAAAGAAAAAAATCTGAGTCCCCATGAGGATTGAACCTCAGACCTTCAGACTTTACGCTTCGATGCCGTAATTATAACAAATAACTTCTTGGTGCTTGCACAACTATATGATATTCTAAGGTGCAGTTAATTTTTCACTAAAAAGGCAATATGTCAAAATTGGTCATGTGCAAAGAGTTATGTCTGCATAAAATATACATTTGAAGACAACAATGGCTTAAATGCTTTGTGACCAGGATTAATAATGCTAATAGACCTGAGTGGAGTCCAATTTGGTCTGTAGTCATACAAGTGATAAACAAATTGGAATGACCACAAATTGTGAGTCTGATCCACAACTATGATTTCAGACAAAATTAGACAACATGAACTCCTGTTACCAATTAATCAAAACCATGACAAAATTTGAAAAAGAAACTAGTTGGTTAATAATAATGTTTTCATGAAAAGGCAACAGGTAACTTGGCAAAGTGTGTGACAACAGCCCATGACACATAATTATTGTCCACATGGACAAGCGTGACCTGTTAAACCCTCCTTTAACAATATCCATTAGTATGGAAGCCGAAAAGGGACAATCCAAAAATATTTTTCAAATCCCGAAAATATTTCAAATCGCAATATTTATTTTAAACTCACTGTCGAAAAGTTTGACAAATCCAAAGATATTTTGCAAATCCAAAAAAATATTTAGAAATCCAAAAAATTTTTTTCAAAATCTGAAAATATTTTGCAAATCCAAAAAAATATTTTGAAATCCAAAAAATTTTTTCAAAATCTGAAAATATTTTGCAAATCTAAAAAAATATTTTGAGATCCAAAAAAATTTTGTGTTAAAATAATGGGAACACTAAGAACTGTGGTACGATCGAATCAGCGCGCGTGGCGCAAGCTGAAAGCAATCAAGATAACTTACGATCGAGACAGTGAAAAAAATAGCTGTACATCTACAAAGGCGAACGATTCAAAAAAGATGCAATCCCTGATGTGCGTACTCATTTTAAACAAACTGAGACATTTCTGTATACACACGATAGTTCCTGTCACCCACAAGGAATTAAAAGAGACTTCATAAAAGGGGAGACCCTTAGACTTCTAGGAACAAACTCCTCTCAAACAATATTTGAGGAGAAAATTACAAATAAAGCGCATTTGCTAAAGAGAGGCTACCGAGAGGACCTCATTAGCACAACCCTCTCAGAAGTGAATTAAAAAACAGGAATTAGCTCTTCAACAGAAACAAAAGATGCAACAACGAATCTTGCCTTTTGTGTTACACAATACCAACCATCAGTGCCAATCCAAAAGCAAATTCTCATGAGACACTGGTATTTAATAGAAACACAACCACTACTCAACGAAATATACAAAAATCCGTTTCTCGTATCTTACAAAAGAGGAGGGTCGCCCAAAGACATACTCAATGGGGCCAAACTTTGAATAGGCTACTCTAAACACGCGCTGGGGAGTCGTGTAGGCCTGTCAACCCCATTTTACAACAATTTCTCATCTAACTATTTCCCGAACAGTGTGTTCTGAATGAAGGTGGTTTCTTTGTAACCCATAGTGACGTAGCCTTCTCTTTAAAGTCCTCACGTTCATTGAAATCCCATGGTGTTCTGCCAGAAAGTGAACAATGGTCTCGTAACGAAATCCCTTATTTAAGTAATGTTCTATAGCCAATCTTTTGCCTCCCGAGCTGGACAACACACTTTCCTCTTCACGCCATTTTAGTGTTCCACAACAATGGCAGAATGTTTCATTGTTCCCACATTCTCTTCCACATTTATGACAGAACATGTTCTATCCTTGTTCCTTCGCCATTTTGTATGCGGGATGATGCGGGATATGGCAAGAAAATGCTGGGCAACTGCTGGCACAAATAGCACGTGACAAAAAATTTTTTTGGATTTGCAAAATATTTTTGGATTTTGAAAAAATTTTTTTGGATTTCAAACTATTTTTTTGGATTCGCAAAATATTTTTGGATTTCGGTTTTTTTTTTTTTGGATTTCTGAATATTTTTTTGGATTTGCAAAATATCTTTGGATTTGTCAAACTTTTTGACAGTGAGTTTAAAATAAATATTGTGATTTGAAATATTTTTCGGGATTTGAAAAATATTTTTGGATTGTCCCTTTTCGGCTTCCGTACATTAGTGCTCAAATGGGGCTAGTAATAACTAATCACATTATTTTGAGAATATGTTTTGATAGTTTTGATGAATGGTGAAATGCAAACTGTTTTGTTACAGGTTTGAGAAACTTTCACATGTTCTATATCTACAAACTCAGTTTACCTTCCCAGTACTGTAGAATATGTTGAACTGGCAAAGGCTGCCACATGAGCCAGCTGTACCAATGAATTTTTGCAAACTGTAGAAAGAAAAAAACCAGGATAACCCTTGGTGAGGGTGCATTTATAACTCTACACTACACTCAATGTTTCAAATTTAAATAAATTTAATCTTTATGTGCATGCTGCAGTTTTTAAGGGGATAAAATGAAATCAAGTGTGTTTCATAATCCTATCCTAGCAAAATAGTCTGAAATAAGTATAAAAGGAAATTTTGTCAAAACACCATCAATTTAAAAAAGGATCATTTGTACAGATGATTATGGTCACGTGCTAAGGAACATGTTCTTCAGACAGATCTCCTTCAGACATTTATCAAATAATATTCAATCCAGATTCCAAGAGAAATAATGAAATAAAAGGATGTCCAACACTACTTTATTAAAAGTACAGTAAGAACAAAACACATTGGACACAGTACAATGTACACTATTTCATGCAAGCGTCTCTTCTTTGTTTCTTGCAATATAAACAGAATTGCATCAAACAAGTGTTGTTATACATGATCAACATACATTTATTCAAAATATTGGTAACTAGTGGTGCACTAGGGTCTATGAATGCTTAAAAAATCTTAAAAGAGCAAGTAAGATCCCCTTTGCAATCACAATCACAGATTCAACAAAATTTTCATGGCTATCCCTCAATACACTGTAAAACAAAAATTCTTACACTTTCCAAAATTTGATGTTACCCGAATCTATATTTCCTTGCAGGCAAACAAACGTATTGCAAGCATTGAATAGTTAAATATTTAGACCAAAGTTAATTCTTAAGACATCAGTTAGCTTACTTTTCATGAAACCCTGTTTGGAAACCATTAATCTACAGCAGGAGCTCCAAATAATCAACTTGACTTACATGACGCTCTGTTTAAAACATCAGCATACTCTAAATCTTCTGCCAGTCTCTATAAGAATGAGAGATGGACCATTTGACAGAAAACAAAGAAAAACTATTATTTATTTAACATTTTCTAAATATTCTAGCTGCTTGCTACTGGCTGTACATGTTCACTGGCATGACATAAATTATTTTTAGATCACAGTACATTAGTGACCAAAGTTAGCTTGAAGTGTAAAGGGCTTAAATGTCTTTATTATCATTACCATTGTTATTATTATTATTATTATTATTATTATTATTATTATTATCATTAGCATACGCATTATAAAAATTATAATTACTGTAATTATTTATTCAAGGTCAACAAGTCTCTTCATGAGCCAAACAGTATTTCAAACAAGGCAGTTGTCTTTGTTCATAGGCATGCATACCTTTCTCTTGTACAAAAATTTAAATGTAATTATTTACAAATTGACTCTGTAATGGCAAAGAACAATGACAGCTTCTGATCATGATTATTTGCTATCATTACTCAATAACCCAGTCAGAAACATCTTCCTTGTCCCTGCGGTTCATCTCAGATCCTATGAATGATTTCTAGTGGAAATCATAAGTCTAATTGACAAAATTGGACAACTGCGACAAGTAAGTGTATGATTACAGACAGAATTTGAAGACACAAAGTCCTGTTACCAATGTGTGAGAAGGATGAAATAAACTAGCCATCGGTATTTTCATAAAATTGTTTGTTTCCCTTCTAATAGTTTTGACAGAGATGATAAATTGACTGATTCATTCAATGTCCATCCCTGATTTTCCATTCTAAGTCCTTTTGTTTTCAAAATATTTGAATCAATTTAACCCTTAACTCAGTCTTGTTTTAAAAAGTGAATTTTTTTACTGGGAGGACAGAAGCAAATGATTACTTCTGAATAACAGCTTTTGTGCTGTATATATGTAGTACACGTACAGCACAAAAGAATGCCTTAAAAAAGAAATGAATGGAAACCTGCAAGAAGGTGCAAACTGGGAAGGCAGAAATGCTATATAAATTGCAGGAACAGTAAAGAGTTTATCTGTTTTTCTCTTATCTACACATACTCAACATTTTGGAGAAGATATTTGCATCTTCTGGATCCTATTACTGGGAGCTGTTCATTTGGTAGCCATTTCACACTTACTACACAAATTGCATATACAATGTACATGTAAGTAGAAAGTGTACTAATAATTGAGTTGGAGTTTGGCTATTCCTCCTTCTTGAGCCCAAGGAAAAATCAAACAAAACAAAAAGAACTTCAGTGCTCTGCCTGTCTTGATGATTGTCAGCTGGATGATGTCATTGAAGGAGCTCAAGCAAAGACAAAAAAATTTACAACAAAATGAGCAGTTCACATTTTCAAATTAAGGTAATTTTTGCATTTTAGTTCTATAATAAAATCTTCTAGAAGGCATTCTTTATTTCAAAACTATTGCTAAAGACTTTGGATGTCTCATAGCAAACTTTAAATGGCAGATCAGATGTATTCTTTTGGCTTTCCAATTTTTCATAAAATGTAATATTATTTTCTCTGAGACATTCTTGGTGTAAAATATTACTTTCAAAATGGCAATGTTAAATTTTTAAATTCAGAATGGAACGGAAAAATTTTAACAACCAGCAAAACTTCACAAGACACAAAAAGCTATTCAAATGTTCTGGTGGACTTTTTTATGTATACATACATGTACCCTCAACTAAACAAAGGAGAGGTTGGGAGAAAACCAGGAAGTTATTTAAACCCAATATACAGCCAAGGATTTGGAACCTTTCCAAGCAATCATTTCACCTTATTATACAGCTGGCATGGCCAGTGGGCAATATGAAGTGAAACCTATGTTCTGATTGGCCTGATTGGCCTTTCATCCTGCATACCAAAATATGGAGGGGAATTGCAAATTTCAC
>NC_142526.1:14905102-14915102 GCF_964205215.1 Stylophora pistillata
GTCTCTCCATGTAAAAGAAAAAAGGTGTTCAAATTCATGAAAGGTTAAGATGTGGAGGTGGATGGTGGACCCTGGAAGAACATTGAAACTCTTTGTCTAATTGTTTGCCGAGATGTCTTGCAAAGTCGGGGACTTTCCCTAAATTCCAAAACTTTGCATAATTTTTATGATTTTGTGGCTGTCTCCTACTATTATGGACATGTCTCTAAACATAGCTGCAAAGTCTACAGCCCAGATAGCGGCTAAATAGCACACCTTAGAGGCATTGATCCTCACTACATCAATTCACACAGAAATTACTAAGAAAATACATTTGTGTCAATATTGAGTGATTACATACCTTTTGAAGGAGAATTTTTGTTCTTTTGTAACTTGCTATTGTTACAAAAGGTTTATGCTGCCCTTTTCATATTTATGTTGAGAAAGGTATAACTAATTGTATGCAAACTTGTTCATGTTGGATTGCTTCAGAATAATTCCAACTTGTTGCATGTTTAATTGAAAACGATAGTTTTCTGAATTACTTGTATATTAATGATAGTTCTGCAATCTCTCATTGACGGCACTCTCTCTTTTACTTGTTGTAAAAGTTTGTTATCAAAGAAATAAACACGTGAAAAAGGCAATTTGTGTGTTAGAAAAAGATTAACGACTTGAAAGAACAGGTTACCTGCTACAGGAAGACTTAAGAAGAGAGTCTGCATCTGCTTCAATTGCTGCCATTTGAATTTATTTAACAACTAGGTTGTGGATAACCTTTTTTTGTTTAGCTTTTTTGTTTAGCAGGTTTTCTATGATCGCTTGAGCACTTAAGTGGTATATAAGGCCTATTCTGGAATAAGAATTCAATAGTTTTCTAAGGAAAATCCATTTTACAGCATTTGTACACTTATTAGATGACAAAATGATCCTTAAGTAAGGTCTAACAATATAATTTTTGAAAGTAATGCCATTCAATTCAATGCTTACAGAAATTAAGGTGTTAATCTTTTTAGTTATTTCTTAACTAGAAGACACAATTGCGCACAGGTAGTGAAATATAGTTCTTTCTTTTCTCCAATATCCACCCTCTTGCCATAATTATTGTCTCCCAAGTCCTTCCAATCAGTAATTTGCATGTTTGCGTTAAGCTTGCCATTTTTCCTTCTGCCTTTGGTGACTGATAAGCTGTTGAAAGATTTTGTTTGATCTTACATCTTTATCAACAACTCATGAACATGGAATACATAGCTAGGTGTACTTCTATTTCGATCAGTTGTATAACCCTGTACAGCTGTGCATCTGACTCCGTTTTGTCACCGGTTTAAGTAATGTTAACACAATAAGCCGGAGTAGTCTAATTTATTCATCACAAATCAAGGAGAATAAAAGCGTCCAATTCAGCAATTTTCTATTTTCCTTTATAACACAAGCTTTATGAGTCATGTTTGCAAAATAACAAGGGCTGAAGAACCCAAATTGAACATTGAAGTTACGAAATACTCAATCTCTCCAGGAGAAGAACTTTTTAAGTATTTGAAAACCTCCTTTAAAAAATTCAAAAGTACAATAATGAAAACTCTTCACATTTATTGTAACTCCTATTAATCACTGTTTGATTCAATCACATGAGCTTTGTCTTTTTAAAATTGCTTATTTTTTATTTATTATAACAATGACAACAATGCTACAGAATGTATTCTTTTACAAACCATACTACTTACAATTATACTATTTGGCCAATACATAGAAATTACCACTACTGAAACTTAGTACCACTTTAATGAAAAGTTATAAGCTTTGCTTATCATGTTACACAAAACTACCATTGATTAAACATGTTTTTATGTGTAAAACACTAAAAGCTTGATGAGAAACTCCATTCTGTGATAAAATTGCTTTGATCCTCTGATTTCATAGCAATGTATATTTTTCTAAATATAGTTTGTCTCAAGCCAAATAAGTATACGTTCACATAACTTGACCTTATTTTTATTCTTGGTGCTGATGAAAAAAAGAGTTTCTCTATGATAATGAGATGGTTTAGCAACAAACAGTAACAAGAAAAGCGAAATGTACCACTATACAAAACTGCTATACCAGAACTCCGATTTGGATGGTTTATCACACACATTAAGTTCACCTTATGTAAATGATGTACCCTTAAATCGCGCTGTTTAGGTGAGTAGAGCTGTCTTTAGTCCAGTATAGCTGTGTATGAATGAATGAATGAATGAATGAATGAAATCTTTATTTAAAACACGGTAAAAATATCAGTATGACAATAGAAAACAAAGAAAAAATTCATCTTAGGTAAAATTCTCTATTAACTGGTTTACATATTTACCGTGTGGGAGCCCAATATAGACAGCCATTTATCAATTTTTCTCTTGAAGATGCATAGAGATTTTGTAGTGCGAATATCCTCAAGAAGATAGTTCCAAAGAGAAGCTCAGCAATAACTGAAGCTATGCTTCAGGAAGTCAGTTCTTGGTTTTAGCAAGTACAACCTTTGGCTTGCACCACGAAGATCAGAGGACAAGGTTCTTGGAGTGAACATGTTACAAACAAGATAATTTGGGCGAGCTTATTAATGCATTTATACATTAAATTTGCCGTTTGCTTCATCCTTCTTACTGATAAGTTATCCCAGCTGAGAGAGTTGAGAAGATAGCTGGAGTTTGTATTATAATTTGATTTAGTAAATACTCTGGCAGCGCGAATTTTTAGTTTTTGTAGTTTCTCACTCAGCCGTTGGGACAAGCTGTCCCAAACAACACTGCAGTAATCAAAATGTGGTTCGATAAGACCTTTGTATATTTTAATAGCGGTGTGCATTGAAACAAAAGGTCTAATTCGCTTCAGTGCACTGATACTGGAAGAGACTATTTTTGAGATTGCATGTATGCGCTCCTTCCAGGGTAGGTTTTCATCTATGCTCAGTCCGAAAGCTTTGCTATGAGCTGCTTGGTTTATTTTGATGGCCTCTACATTAACATTTATTGTCTTGTCATTATTTTAAAGACTGCAATTTTTGACGTGAGCTAATGACCATGAACTAAGTTTTAGCCACATTGAGGCTTAACTTCTTTGCTCTGAGCCCTATACAGCCCTGTATGGCTGTGCAAAGCTGTGTATAGATGTGTATAGCCCTGTTTAGCTGTGTATAGCCCTGTATAATGTGTATAGCCCTGCTTAGCTGTGTATAGCCCTGTACAGCTGTGTATAGCCCTGCTTAGCTGTGTATAGCCCTGTACAGCTGTGTATAGCTGTGTACAGCTCTGTATGGGCCTGTATAGCTGTGCACAGCCCTGCATAGCTATGTATAGCTGTATAGAGCTGTGAATAGCTGTGTATAGCTATGTACTGTATAGCTGTGTATAGCTATGTACTGTATAGCTCTGTGTAGCTGTGTATATACCTTTGTATATTGTGTATAGCTGTGTATAGCCCTGTATAGCTGTGTATAGCCGTGTATAGCCCAGTATAGCTGTGTATAATTGTGTATAGCTATTTATTACATGACTCGGGTAGTCAGAGGGCCAATAACTAAAATCAATCAATCAAAATGCTCTACTGCCAGTCAATATTCTCTCAGTATTGGATTGGGCACTGTCCTGAATGGTCCCGAATGATACCACATTTGTGTTCCTTTTGAACTTTAGTCATATAATAAATCTCTTATTAACCAAGCTTGCTCAGGACCGTACTTGAAAAATATCGGCCCTCAGTCTTTTTTGTGCAGACCTCTCTGCTCTCGGTCCATACTGTCAAGACCTTGGGCCAATATTCTCCAAGTATGGCCCTCACGCTTGGTTAATAAGATGTATGTACTGTATAACTCTGTGTAGCTGTGTATACCTTTGTATATTTGTGTTTAGCTGTGTATAGCCCTGTATAGCTGTGTATAGCAGTGTGTAGCTGTGAATAGCTGTGTATAGCCCAGTATAGCTGTATATAGCTGTACATAGTTGTGAATAGCTGTGTATAACTATGAATAGCTCTGTATAGCTGTATAAAGCCCTGTATAGCCCTGTATAGCTGTGTATAGCCCTACATAGTTGTGTATAGCCCTGCATAGCCGTATATAGCCCTGTATAGCTGTGTATAGCCTTGTATAGATGTGTAGAGCCATATAATTATAGCTGTGTAGAGCAGTGCACAGTTGTGCAGAGCACTGTATGGCTGTGTATAGTTGTACATAGCTGTGTATAACCCTGTACAACTGAATATAGCTGTGTATAGCTGTATATAACCCTGTATCGCTGTGTAAAGCTCTGTATAGCTGTGCATAGCTGTGTAGAGCTGTGTATAGCCGTGTATAGCTGTGTGTATAGCCCTGTATAGCTCTGTTTAGCTGTGTATAGCTGTATATAACCCTGTATAGCTGTGTAAAGCTCTGTATAGCTGTGTATAGCCTTGTATAGCTGTGTTAGGTTGCATTACACTTAGGCGTACATAAAGTATACTCCTGGTGAGATATGCAACATAATTATGTGGGTGCCTTCCATGAAGTATAATTATACCCGCCTTTCATTCGTAAACAATTTTAAACCGCCAGGCATTTCATGCATCTTCTGGTGATGGGCCTGGGTTCTACTTTTGTTTTTGGGACTTCCCGTGTCCAGTTTTCCTCATCTGATTTAATGGCTGGTTACTAAGCTTCAGACAAACTCGATCAACAACAAAAACTATGAAAAAACTGTGTTGAACAAAGATGTACCTGTCCACAAATGGCAGCAAAAGGTCAAAATTAATGTGTCATAAAGGTCTAAAATTCTCGGTAAGACGTTTTACCATTTGCTGTGGTTCGAAGGATAGCAGAAAATTCATGTTTTCATGGTTCACTGAAGTTTTGACAGTTGCTATGGCAACATCAGAGATGAGAGCATGTGCTGGCAGGATTTTACTGAAGAAATTCATTCTACACTGGCATTGCTGCAGCCTGTGGGTTCTTGTTTAATTTTATTTACTAGTGCACTTTTCATTCTGTTCTCATTTTCTTGTCATTTTGATAACCTTTCTCCCTCAAGATTGTTGTTAAGTGCCTGGCTCTACATTCGGGAGGGATCAGGTTTCCTCCAAAAGAAAGGGGGTTTTTCCTGATGGGTAGCAGGCACACTAGTTTATCATGCATCATGTTTGACGTTACAATCAATAAATTGGGTCTGTTGCTAGCCGAAGGCCGGGCTCTATCTGTGTGGAGCTTCTAATCTTGTGCAGCAGCCAGTATCCTATCTACCAGTGAAAAGTTGTTGTCTATTGTCTGATTGAGGGTATAGGGTAAACAGTGTGTATTTTATACCTTGAAAAAGGCAAGGGAACAACTTTATTAAGTTTTAGAAATTTCCGCATAATCTGGTGTCTTTTCCACATAATCGTCACTTCCTTCCGCATAATATTACCGAGAATTTCCGCATAATTTTCCATTTTTTTCTGCACCCTATCTGATGCCCCGTATTAGTAGACTATGGTTAGTGAATTTCATTATGACCCTGAAACAAGACCTGAAACTTGGCACTTTTCAACTAAACTAAGACATCTGTACATCAAATTGACCAGTGTTTTGTGTTTCCACACAAGAAAAAAAAGGTTTTCACATAATGCACTAACTTTTCATATTTCCACAATGAATGACTTACTGTAATTTACAATACAATACAATATTCTTTATTCAACGAAGGTCGCGTAATTAACCCAATGAGTTATCTCACTTATGGCCTTCACAACAAACCCACCATCCCACCCCAGGGGAGGACATCCATCACCCAGTAATCTCGTGTGTGGGAAATTAACATCTCCTACCCCAATCCTGCAGAAGACGGGACCTCCATTTATTCGTCCCTATCTGAGAAGACTAGAATATCGAACCATTTCTTGATGTTATAGAAAGGTAGCAAATTCTTCTCAATTATTTTAAGACCTTGAGTGTTGGTCCGGCCGGGGCTCGAACCCTTGACCTCCCCCACAACAGTCCAGCGCACCATCCATTGGGCTAACTGGGCGGCGGTTTTGCAAAACTACATGAAAATCTGTAATATGCAAAATAGGAATCTGGTAATGATCTGCAAAATAGAAATCTGTAATTTGCAAAAATAGAAATCTGTCAATGATATGCAAAATAGAAATCTTTGATTTGCAAAATCAAAATCTGTAGTTTTTGTAACAAGAATCCCCATGGAAAACTCCATGGGCCAGAAGAACAAATAGTCTATCTAAAGAAGAGTTGTGGCATTGAGCCATTAAGTGCAAAATATGTAATTTGAAAGATTAGTTGGTGCTGTAGTTGTACTGTATATAAGGTGCAATCAATGTACATTGTCGATGAATAGCTCTAGCATGACATGACACCTTCCTGACCTGGATAAGATATCACTTTTGCTGGTAAAATGGAACTGATGCAATCTCCTCGATTTTCTTGAGTTTCAGGCATGTTTATAATTTGAACTGCATGCCGAAGGCTTTCACAGGAATCAAATTTGAGTCTTCTCTGTTTGTATGTTTGTCTTTTTAATCCTGGACACCCGTGACAAAAGTTAGTGTGAACTTTTGACCTCCAGAAAAATATAACCCAAGTGAATTTAAGTAAATTTCCCTCCCTCACAAATATACTATCAAAATAAGATTTGATAAAAATAGTCAGTGAAACAAACATGAACCAAACTACAGGATTTCATTTAGTGTACCTGGCTATAGTAACACATACTGAAATACACTGACCAGGGACTCATCACATAATATTTTTTATTTTAATTAAATTTGTGTAATTATCCTGAATTATGTCTTCCATTCAAATAAGGCAGCAAGAACATATATACTGTAGGTTTTCTGCTGAGATTTCTAGCCTAGTTTTTAAAGGATATCCCATAGCATCAGTGATAAAATGTGGACTCCTTCAGCAGTGTTTGGGCTTGATGGGAGCAGAGAAATACAGGACTTCAGCTCAGCCAGAGGAAATGTCCAAGATGCTGTGCAAGTTTTTAATGTATGCATTGGTAAGCCTTGCCAATGCTATATGAAAGCCAAGGATTACACATTTGGAATCCCACATAGATTGTTGGGTAAAATGTACTTCTCGTGAAAAACCCGAATGTGTTAAAAAAGCTGGAAGAGCATACTGGTTTGTTTGCAACATAATGGCTCCACATGATGGTGAAGTGGTTGTAGATCATGAGCAGAAGTGTAAAGCCCTTCTTGTCACCCTTAATCACTTGAGACTCAATTCTTCAGTATTTATGCTAAAAGATTCTCAGCCAACAAGCTCAAACGCATTTAAATATCAGCTGCGATAGACAGGGGGCAAGACACAAGTGAAGAGTGAGGGGCCTGAAGTGCCTATTGCAAAAATCGTACTACATGTGTGGAATTCGTACAGAACAGTGCCAGCTAGACCACTTCTTGGAATTCCCAATTAGGCCATGTCACTATTATATATAATGCGCCACTCTTGCAGAGGTCGCCACTTAATCATTTATACATTTAAAACAGTAACCTGTCTATTTGATTAATTACCCACCACTGTAGGTAGGAAAATTTAATAAGCACCCAGCCTAGAGCAAGCTTGACACTCCCAGATTTATACAGTATTTTGAAAATCATTAACATATTTCTATTTTGCAAATTACAGATTTCTATTTTGCAAATCATAAACAGATATCTATTTCCCAAATCATTAATAGATTTTTATTTTACAAATTACAGATTTTCATTTTGTTTCGTCTCATTTTGCTTCGTTTTCACAAATTGCAGAAGGTCTAATGAATGTCAATAACAAAGAGCTGCCTTCATTCCTGACAGAGACATTCTCTAACAGCTAATGGCTCAATTTCACACATACATCATGGAGGCCATCTAGCAAACTTCTTCTGCTGGTAGCATGATTGTTCATAATTTGCTTCTGTCACTTTAGGCTCACACGCAAACTCAGGCACTCAATGCATGCAAGTATTCTACTTACATTTCTAATAACATACTGTTTGTAGTTTAACTCTTACCAGTGCTTTTCTGTAAAATATTGAATTCTGTATGCAGATCACCTTCCACAGGTTCCTAAATGAAAATGTACGATTTAAGGATTGTAATTATAGAAAATTACTGATGACAGAAAACCTAGATAAGAGAATTTATCCATGTTGACTGCTTTGTGATATGTATGCATATCACAAGACATTGTTACCACAAAGAATCTCTCTTACATGTTTGAGAGTTCTGAAAGTTAACCACTGTTTGGTTTCTTCATTAAAAGAACAGTGTAATAAAGCTTCCTACAATCCTCATCCATTTCAATTAATTATTTACAAGGTAGTCCTGAGGTAAGTTAGAGCATTCTGATTGGTTATTACTTGGTTGTTATTTTGCTAGATGGACCTTTTCCACTTTAAAGATCATAAGTTATGTATTTTTTCCATGAGAGTAGGCAAATTTGAAATAAACAAGTTTGCTCCCAAGTGCTTCATTATAAACTACCTACTATCCTCACTTGCTCAAGTTGTACTGGAGAGTATTGGGCCTTAGTCATTCTTGTATAGAGCTTGCTGCACATAGTTCATACTGCCATGACCTCAAGCCAATATTCCCCAGTATAGCCCTAAGTCACAAATTTAGTAAGGAGTTACTACTATTTTTACTTATGGTGTTTCATAGCTTCACCGAGGATTTTTTAAAATTTTTATTCAAACTCAATTTCATTTACTTTTGACTTAACATTGAGGACAAGCAAATGTTGAAACTCGTCTCTCTTCAAAATTCTTTAAAAAAGATGAAAAGATGATTTTTGGCTTTTGTCCAATTATTTTATAGTTCAGGTTTCTGTCAAAAAGATCTTGTCAAAACTTTGTTTTTTTCTTTACATAGTCGGAGGAAATCATAAATTTGCAGAGTTTAATGTTATTTTCTATTGGTCGGTGACAACAACGGTAATGACACCCTTAAACAAGGCGCAGAAACTGTGAATTTCTTTGGAGGCAAAAAGTAAAGATTTTTTCTTTGAGTCACCTTTACTTATTAAACAAATTAGTGGGGTATGTCAATTTGTCAGATTTTGATGAAACTTGACCAGAATATTAATCAGATATTAATGCCCCATATAATATGGGCTCATGACAACAACTGTAATATTTTCTTTTGTCCAACTTCAAATAGACTTTCTCAGGAACAAATAAGAGTATAGAAAAAGCCTCGTACACTGTTAGCCTATCATCTGACTCAGTTCAGTTTGGTAATGCAGAGGCTGGTAATTCAGTTGACAAACAGCATCAGAATTGCGTTTCAAGGCTAACACATGTCTAACAAAACAACAGCAGTTATAAGCTTTATAGTGATAGATAGTTTTCTATATTTTCTTTTAAAGTGGCAGGCACAAGACAATTTTCTGTAAGGCACCCTACTTTGTTGACAGCTACCATAAGTTGTCTGACAATGGTGAAATTAAGAATAAAACCATTCAAAGATATATAACAATTACGTTACTTGACAGCCGGAAGGTCCATATCAGTAAAAACTGTGCCCAAAGTCTTAGATACTGCCCAAGGCCACGTGCCGAGGGTAGTGCTCAAGACAGATGCCACAGTTCTTCCCAAATAAGGACTGACCTAGGCTGGTGAATAACATTTCAACTTTTTTCTAACATTTAATGAAATACTTGCCAAAAGAACCCAAATGATTTAGGGTTACAATTACCAGTTAAATTACTGGAAGGTGCTCCATCAACTGAAAAAATTTTAGCAAGTTGATGATAAACAAAACAGAGGCTATTTATATTAAAGAGAGAGGCTTCACTGAAACCTTTTTATTTACGTAATGGTAAAGGTAACTCAAAAGACTTCCAAGTAAACTTTGAAACACTTTTTGATAAGTATCTGTCACGATCTGACACCTCTATGGCAAACATACTCAAGGTAAATTAATGACCATAGCAATGATATTCTCTTGAAAAATGTTAAGTGAATTCAAATGTGTGTTTTGAAGTTGTGAGAGTCTGCCTAGCAATGCTGTGTGTAAATCTCATCTTTCTTCCACCAAA